>NW_024540556.1:0-38741 GCF_016647625.1 Suillus subalutaceus | reverse complement strand
ATCTACCCCGAGGTTTGATGGCAATGGGATTACAGTGAGCTCAGGGGAGTTTGCCCATGTGTCAGATGTCTCGGTGAAGTCTGCCAAGTCATCATCGAGATCACGAGAATGTCTAAGTCCAAGTTTCAGGATCATCATCTGCATCAAATCCCTCTTGAGATGCGTAATAGCAGACCGAGTGAATCCATCTATCTGGCCTTGGAGATGATCGCGTTGCCGGGCGATGTCTAACCTCTGTGTCTCGGTCATTCTTCTACCAATTCTTCGAGATCTCGATGAGCAATGCAATTTGGGCCTCTTCAATTGCCAGCCCCCATTGATATCCATGTTGCCACAGATCTGTGAGCTGGTGTTGCCATTTCAGGCATTACCCTCCTCTAATTGTCTAAGCTCGATCTCCTTTTTGCTCGGTGCTGAGTGCAAAATTAATTTGGACTTTGATGGACACAAAGTCAACTAACCCTTCTTGATATTAATCTCATATACATCCATAGCCACAGGATCATTTATTCTGCTGGACTGAGGGATCCTCTCGCTGGCTAACCACTCTGTCTTTGAATTGACTGGGTGCTGCTTCATCAAGTCTGTCGAAAGCCTTTTCACCTTTCAGCGATTGCCATTCTTCACCTGCTTGTATTTTCGGCAAAGGGTCCTTTTAATGCGGATCATTTTGCAGAAATTGGAATCATTCATCTGATAATCGAGACATTCCTTTCGATGCGGGGATGACATTCCCCGAGCAGCGGGGGAAATCAGGTTGAGACGTGACCATAGGGTCTCCATGATCTCTCCATCGATCCGACCGCTGCCTTCAATAAAATTCGACGCATATTGGACATAGCAGCTGTCCTTATGTCCATGGATGTGCCACAACCCCGATTCCGGGAATGATGGTCAATTCCGGAACCATTTTGAGAAATCGGCTTCGATCCACCCAAACCGAAAGTGCTTGTTGTATTGACAGTTGATATCATAGAAGGTTGACCCGCCCTGGTGATGCCTTCCATGTTGTGCCGGGTAGCCTCACAAAGTGCATAGTCCATGTTCATTTGTCTGCAAATGATGCATGGTTAACTCGTGAATGTCAAATGGCCGGGTCGGCTTGCCTTTTGCCTTTCTGAAAATCTACCATCAAGTGAGGAACAAAGCAACCGTGTCGAGCACAGGCTACTCCCCCAATGCCCGTGGATTCCAGCTTGTGCCGAGCCGCATTTGCTTGATTTACTGCCTGGTGATTGTTGCAGCTTGATTTTTCTAAAGTGTCGGCAGCCTCTGCAAGATGCATTTTATACCTGTCCTTTCCCACCATGAATCCCACCCATCTGACAGCCAAACTTCATCAAGCAGCTTCATGGGATGCAGGTGTTTGGCTTTGAAATTTCCATCCATAACAAATGACCGGGTGTATTTCGACCTTGGAGTTGTTATTATCACTGAGGTGACTTCAGTATTGAAGAAGACTCACTCATCAAGTGATCCATGCCCTGCTAAGGACACATTAATCCCAGGCTAAGGACATGCCAGGCAAATAATGTGAGATCTCCTGCATTCAGGCTGTCAGCACAATGGCCAAAGCCATGCCATTTCATCATCTTCAACTGCCTCCACTGTTGGGCGACTCTCATGAGCTCTCGGTATCGGTCCTTGCCACATGCTTTGTCAATATAATGTCCTTTAGATGAGAGATATATGGCATTACTGGTACAAGGTGTGGAAACATGCTCGAGGTCATTCGCCGGAGCTTGCTGTAATAGTTCATCGCCGAGGTCCCACATTCAAGGTTGTCCAATAGAAAATCATCGAGAACCCTGAAGGTGAACAAAGTCTTCGGCTTGTTAAATGAAGCGGGGAAAAATCCATGTTGAAACATTTGAAGGTCTGGACTCATGGCATTTGGACAATCGCAGCATCGAACCTGGAGGTGATGAACTCCGGACTTGTCAATGATGACCATGGTGTTTTTCCTTCGGCTGGAACTCAGGTCCCGACACAGATGGTAGATCTTCAGGCTCAAGCTGGTCTTTCGGTTCGTCTTCTTTGAACAAATCCCACCTATCTGTAAGTACCGGACATTGTTTGCCCTCATGACCAAGGTGTATGACAAGTCCGACATGAGCAAGACAACTTTGCTCGAAGAATTGACCATTCCATTGACTGATCCAGTGGAAGGGATTGCAAAGATGTTGACTTCTGCAACAGCCAGTGCAATAGAGTGGCTCCACAAGACAATCTTGACATTTGTAGACCCCATCCTGGTCGCAGATGACACATCTCCTATCTTCTGGTGGAGCTTCTGGATCCAGGAGGTGATGCAGATATGATTTTTTGCCTTGGCAGCCATTGCCTGAGGTAGTCATTCTGACTCTGCATTTGTTACACTTAGCTATCATTTGAATTGCAATGCAACATTTTACAAACTTGCCATGGTTTTTGGAAGTTGCAATGGCTCAAATGAGCCTTGGTCTTGCTCGTAAGTGTTGTCAGGAATGTCTTCCCAAAGAGGTGGTGCCTCAACAGGTCGAAGTGTTGGTGATTCTGGGGGAGAGCTAGGCATGGACCTGTAGACACGTCTTTTTGTGCTTGCAAGTGGGACCTTGACCCAAATTTTCCTACCTCTGCCGCCCCTTGCTTCTACCCTGTGGGATTTTTTGCAATGGGGTGCATCTGTCATATCCCGTATTCCGGACCCACGTCCGATGATGTTCCAACGCCTTCCAGATGCACATCTGGACCTCCATACCCTTATCCATGACTCCATACCCTTATCCGTGCCTTCAGTCCTCCAGTCCACTATCGGTTTGGATCCGTACACCTTCGTACATCCATATATCCATACCTTTGGACCTCCGCAGCTAAGCCTGCTTCATCCACCCTTGGTCCTATCGGATCCGAGCTCATTCCATCTTGGACTCTACCTTCCCTAGACTATCAGTCTATATCCATGATCCATATCCTAGTCTCGTCTTCACCTAGATCCCTGGATCCACTCATCCAATATCCAGACGCTTCATCCGATATCTCTAGACCTCCGGATCTGACCTATACTCATACCCGAGGCCCAAACCTTAAATCAGCGTCTATCTCCTTATGGTAATCCCCTTGACTCCGGACTTCGGTTATCTCTGTTCCCGTCTTGCTTATTGATCCTTGTACTCTGTTCATATCCGAGTTCATTTACTTATGTTCCGTTCATACTTACTAATATGTTTCCACATGCTTGTACATAGCATTTGTATTCAGCTTACTGATCCTCTCGGATCCCTTCCAGTATATAAACCTCTGTACAACTCCCGTAAAGTTTCCTTAGTTCGAATATCAACATAGATTTGCTCTCTCGCATCTTAGACTTCACCTCATTCTGATCTCAGACTTCACTCATTCTGATCTCAGACTTCACTCATTCTGATCTCAGACTTCACTCATTCTGATCTCGGACTTCAGTCCATCTTAGTATTGCCTTTCCTTAGGCCTAGGGAAGGATTCCCTAGGCCGACTTTCTGGTCTTCCGGATTTATCCTTCCATCTACATCCATGCTTAGGGATTGACTCCCTAAGCCAGAGTTTTGCCTTTCTGGCACTTCCTGTCTTTCCGAGACTTCTGTCTAAACCCTGTTTATTCCGACTCTACCATAGTGTAGTCTACCTCTGTTTGTTTCTACTCTGGACCTTGTCCATAGTAGCCTTTCCCCTCCTGTCCTAATCCTGTCTGCTCCTCCGGTCCTGGTAAACCTTCAGACCTTCGGACGTCATAACCTTCGGATGTCGTAACCTTCGGACGACGTACCCTTCAGACGTCTTAACCTTCGGACCTCCGGATGTCCTGTTCTTCGGACCACTCCTCCTATCCTATCCTGCTTTGGACTCTGTCCCTTGCAGCCTATCCTCTATGTGTTTCTATCTAGGGAACTTACCTTGGGAAGTCTTACCTTCGGATCTAATACAGTGGATGAAACTCCTCCGGAGTTTCCTATACTCCTCCGGAAGTTTCTTGCATTCATCCAGAAATCCTCTCACACTCTACTAGAGTAGCCAGCCTCTGGAAGTCCTTCAGACTTCGTCAGATTCCATCTGGACTTCATTCTGAAATTAAGGGCACGTACTCGGGTAAGGGGCACAGCGCACAAGCTGAGGCCAAGCCCTTCGGATCCGTCTACCCTTGAGCTACAGTCTTAACAGCATCTACCTATCTTCATGTTTTTTCGAAGGCTGCAAGCAAAGCATTAGCTCAGGAATGTGAATAAATTGTTATTGCAATGTGATGTTATGCAGTCTTGATGTGTCATTACAAATTCATTTCCAATAATGGAATTGCATCCAATATGGGTCAATTAACCAACTGTTAGGCTTTGCTCAAAAGTTGAACTTGTCACCATTATTACTTCCACCTTGCTCATCCTCAGCCCTTTTCTGCAATCTCATTCACAATGGCAAGATCAGGTCATTCCACTCAGTTGACTTTCACTTCTGGAAGACATAGGGCGTGTCAACCGCAGACACAGAAGCTCATGGATAATGAAATTTCGGAGTTGAAGAACTACCTTCCTGAGTGGACTTTGGCGAAAAGGAATGAGAAAAGGGCAGTTTTCACTGCCATAGCTAGGGCTGCCAGGCTATTTGCTCCCAAGGTCGACCAAGCACAATGGAAGAAGAGGAAGCAGGTGATTCATCCTTGCTTCATTCAAAACTAAAATTTTAACATCTTATTCTTCCATGAACTCTCAGATGTACAAGACATGGTTGTTCAACAACCAGAAAAAGAAGGAGAGGAAGGACATGATAAAGTATGGGAGTAAATGGACTCCTAGGCAGGTGATCTACCAGCAGAAATGGGAGGAGGTGCTGAAGAGGATTGAGGACGAGTCCGGGGCAAAGCCAGGAGGTCCCAGTATGTTCAAGCATTATCAGGCAGCTGTAAAAAGAGTCATGGCTGAATTGTCTGACGACGAGTTGGAGAAGGCAAAAGACACGGCTGAAGAATGGTCCAACAACTTTCCTCCTCCCGAGATACAAGCACAAGTGGCTCGTAAGAAGGGATGGGCGTATATGGAGCACTTTTCGAAGGAGATGTGGAGGCAATGTGGGATGAGAGTGTTTGTGATGTCGGCGTGGAAGAATGAACAGGGAGAGGTGCTGTTCGGGATGTAAGTCAATTTTATCATCACAGATCTTCGATCTCAATACATTTCATGCAGGCACGATGATAACGAGGCATTAGGAGATGGGGAAAGTTTCATGAAGACAAAGGACTGAGAGGACATTGAGCCAGTTTGGCAGGAGTATGCGCAGGAACAATTCAGTGAGTGTTTGATCTCTGGCTACTGGAATGAATTAGTTGATCTTCGTCATGATAGGTGCCGGGGCACAAGATGGTGGGCGACAGGTGAAGGGAGGTTGAAAGAGAATCAGGAAGCCTGCTTTCGAACTCGAAATCGATGGGGATGGGATGCCAGTGCTTCCCGACATCACCGAAACGAAACTCGAGGAGAAGAAAGCCATTGTCAGAGCATTTCTCACATCTCACTATTATGAGTCCATCATCGCAACACCCGAACATTTGTTGAATGCATTTATACAGGTATCTGTTCCGGGATTGACAAGGCAGTTGTGCCATGGAGTGCCATCATACAAAGTCAGGATGACTTTGTGGCAAGAAAGTATGTTCTGGTGGATGTGGACTTGAAGGAACCTTCGAAGTTGCAACATTGGGACACGACCGCCTTACTGAATTTCTGGTATGCTCGGCAGGAGAAAGGGGAAGGTCCAACATTCCTGTTCAAAGCATGGAAGAACAGAGATGGGGACATGGTAGCCTCGGTTGTATCTAGGGATTCGCCTTCTCATCGGACTCGTAAAGTCAGACAAGTTATGATCCGAAGGCCTCAGAATTCGGCAACCGAAACTGACAGTGATCCCGAGACCGATCACGAGAGTGATCCAGAGAGCAATCCCGAGGGCAACACTCATCAGATGGAGGATGATGCTGATGATGACGCATTAGAAGGTAGATCCCCACAAAAGAGACCCAGAACAGAGCCTGGTCCTTCAACAGCACATGAAGGGACAGCGGTCCCACATGCAATTCCAAAGCCTCGCCTGGTCAATGCAGGGAAGACTGGTGCACTGCTGACATCACGAATGGGCGACCTCCTGACTGGACTGACTGAGAGAGTCACTGACAATGTTCAGGAGGATGGTGCAACCGAAAGAGTCAATAGGTCGCCAGCGCCGAAGAACATGTGGGGAAAGAAAGTGGTGATTGAGCCATTGGCAAGGACAACCCGGAGTAAGTCAACACAACAGCCATTGGACACAAGCCCTCGAGTGATGAGAGCAAGGGGAAAGAAATAATGGACTGATACTACACTGCCTGCCTTTACCTGCTTGTATTTACATGTTGATGTGTAACTTTCATATATCTGACCTAATATGATATGCCGAGTCCTGACTACTGAATATCAATTATTGAGTCCCAAACATCGAATTCCAACTATCGAACCTCAAGTCCCGAAACCCGAAGCCCGAGATTCGTCAAACACTGAGTCCTGAACATCGAACATCGAGTCCTGAATATCGAGTGCTGAGTGCTTAGTCCCGATTATCGACTTCTGAATATCAAACATCAAGTCCCGAACATCGACTCCCGACTATTGAGTATCAAGTCCTGAATATCGAACATTGAGTCCCGAACATCGACTCCCGACTATCGAGTATTGAGTCCCGACTATTGAGTCTCGAGTCCTGTTCGACACCCAGGGACATGTATTGAGAAATTTGGTAGTGTACATGATGTGGGGATGTCAGTGAAAATTCAGAGGTTGCAATACAGTAATTTACATGGTCATTTGTTCTTCAAAGTGTTCAATCATGGAATCTACTACCTTGAGCATTTCAATGCTCATCTGTTCAACTCTTTGCAACCTCTGCAGGTATGCATCAGCTTTTTCAGTTTGTCGGATGTTTCTGCCAAAGCAGTTTGGAATGGTCGCTCAGCCTCGATCAGTTGTTGGATGGAAGGGTCAGGAAGACCTCCATTATGGTGTTTGTAATCATGGAGTTGATCTTGGACGGATTGGTCTTCCAGAAAGATTAGCACAAAGATAAATGCTCTGCTTTCAGATACTCATATTCTGGGTGTTGGTATTTTCCGAAAGGATGGAGCTCCCGGACCATCAAATGTTCATCCTCAATATCAAGCTCCAGCAGGTCTGCACGAGGTTTGGTAGATGATTTGTTGGCTTGGGAGATAAGATCAGTATCAATAATGGTCTGGAATGAATGGACCCACATGACATAGACACCTCTGAGGTAGCCGGAGCAAAAGTGGGAGGGTCAGCAGAATCCAGCAACTCATAAACATCAATGACATCATCCTCAGGCCCGAGGTACAAGTCTGGATCAATGAGACAGCTGGCATCATCAGCTTGACCTGGATGTGATTGATCTGTGAGGGTGAAGTGAGCATGCATGGTGATCCCTGATCATAAGGAATGTATAGTCATACCAGGTATTGCAGCCGACACATCCGGGGGCCTGGATGATGTAGAATCATATTCCATGTCATCATCCGGCCCAAGGTATAAGTCATCTAAGTCATCTAAGGGATACCCGGTGAATAGATAAGGCATGATAAGAATACAACATACCTAGTGATACCCGGCCCATAGATGAGTCATCCACATCCATAGTGGTATAGTCGGTCACCGGGGGGTCATTAAATCTAACGGCTGGATGAGAACTCATGTGTGGAGAATTGGTGGACTGATTGACTGATGATCTAAAAAACTTCGAAGTTCAACACAAAGCCGGCAATTGCCGAAAGTTGAACCATGACCAAAAAAACACAAACAATGAACGATTTTGTGGATTGCCCATCAAATGTCTTGTTTGTTTTAAAACTTCATCTTTCTGATAACTGATTTCAATCTGATTTCAAGATCTTTAAATCTCTCAACTCACTCATCATGTCCACTCCAGTTGACAACTCTTTGACCAATCTCAAGGCATCCACTGCCCAGATCATGGCCATCATCAGTGCCGCCCGGCAGATTCCCCCGGGTCCCAGCCACTCGGCTTTGGGAAAACAGGTTGCTACACTTGTGGTATGTATTTGTTTTTTTGTGCTTTTTTGTCATTAACATCTAGGTAGTCTGATGTAGCCAAGGAGTATGGGTCCGGGGATATTCCTATTCCCGGCCTCATCATTTCGTGCTCCAAAGAGCTCCAGCGCATCCGCTGTCTTAATAACCGAGGGTCTTATATAAATACGTGTAAGAATGTAATGACACCACAATTACACTGGATAAGACTTCTTGCCAGTCCTCGATTAACACGGTCTACGACTTTTCTTCTTTCGTGGTAGATAACATGTGAGTTCTTGGGAGGCTCGCTAAACCAATCAGTCAGATTAACTTAGCCGGAGCTTTATTATCTCTGATTGAAACTATGGGATTGTCTAGGATATACCGTCTAGACACTTGAACTGGTTTCCTGAATATACGGTTAACTGTTGAGAAGCTGGTCTCAAATGTGACTACGTGGACCAAAGCTCGTGTTGGTCAATATACAAATACCTGGTGAGAACGCTGGTCTCACAAATAACAACAAATGACAAATATAAAACAATGACAAATAAAAACAATGACCAAAGCTCGTGTTGGTCAGTATACAAATACCTGGTGAGAATGCTGGTCTCACAAAAAAAACAACGGTGACCAAAGCTCAGTGTTGGTCAGTAAACACTACGTGGTGAGAACACTGGTCTCACAAAACTGGGTTTCTATCGCGAGAAACTTACGTAATCTCAAGGGAAACACTTTCCCTGCACTTGTCTGGACAGTTCTTACAAAGGAAATGGGCTTTGTAAGCAGCAATTTGTTCAGACTGAAGCTTCTTAGGTGAGAGTTCAATTTGCTCAAGTGGGAGTTCTTGAATGCAACAAGTGGGAGATCTATTTTTTGGGGGGAGAATGGGCTCTCCTTATATACATTTTGTGTGGGAATATTATGTAAGTAAAAAGGTGATGTAATGACTTCAGAATGTGAGAAGAATATTCCAAAAACTGGAGCAGAATGTTCTAGCAGGTGCAAAAGAACATTCCAGAATATTCATGGTGGGATAATGACATCATTCTGAGTCACTATGAGTCATTATGAGTCATTGGAATGTTCTAGCAAATTCCATGGAACATGACATCATTATGACATCACTATGATATCATATCTTTCAACCAAAATACCTGCAGGAGTGTAGGTGAAGTCCTATGACATCATTATGACATCATACCCTGTAGGTACAATTTTATGAAGCATCTGATTAGTCAGAGCATCCTAATAGAAAAGTAAAGTAAAGAAACACTAGAGAAAACAACTCAGGAATAATGGAATAAATAATAGTACACAATACGCGGGCTTTTTAGATAGGTTTTTGTTAGGCTTTGAACTTTTCTCTATGGGTTTCTCTAGCCAAAGTGAATAAGCCAAATGAAAGGCAATACATTAACCTTCATTTTGCTTCTCATATCAACTAGGTCATTATGTGATTCCCATCTCACATATGACTTTTCTTCAAAACATGGTGGATTCATGAATCACTGAGGGAAAACTGAAACTATTGGACCAAGGTTTGATACCAAGGTATGGGTTGACTAGTCTGAGGACTAAGCTAACAGACTTTGTCTTTTAGGGGGATACCTAGTAGTCATGTCCATGCATGATTCCCAAATCATGCAGGACACCGCAACATGGTTCCAAGGTCTGGCCAGACTGGCACTCCATCGGGTATGACGATCCTCGCATTCTGAGGCACCCCTGGGACCCCAAGGTCCTCGCCTGGAACACCTTAGGTGACCAGACCTTCGATCTCCCAACTGCTGCCCCCCCCATCCACAGGTCCTATTCCTGTCAAGGCAGAAGGGAGTAAGAAGAGGAAGTCCCCCTTGATTTCTGGATCCTCCTCCCAACCCCCAAAATCTGCGATGAAGAGTCACAAGTGTCAGAGGTCTGCTCGCGTTGTGAAGTCCAAGCCCATCGTGGAGTTGGAAGATGATGAAGACTTGGTTATGCAGGTATGTCGTCTGGTTCATTTTTTCATTGTCTCTCATTTTTGTGTAGCCACTTTCGGGTGGAGTGCCGGAGGTTGTCCTTCCCCGGCTCTCCACAATTGTTGCAAGGACGCCCGATTTGCCTTGCTCGCCCCGGGTACCCAAGAGGAAACCCTTTGGCCCTGCCACAGTAAGTGTCATTTATGCGTCCAGGACTCGGGTGTGTGCTTACATTATACCAGGTGATTGCCAGGAGTCACACAGCAGTTGTTGAGCCCTCCCAGCCAACTCCCAAACCTCCAGTGCAGGCACCCCCAGTCATCCCTGCAGTTAACATTCTCATTCCTGGACTGGTGAGTACTTTTAAATATCTCAAGTGTGTCCATACACTAATACAACCCACAGAACAACCCATGCTACGCTTGCCACAAGCAAAACTGGCCTTGCGCAACTCGGTTGGACAAGAGGACCGGGGCTCCATGTATGTCATGCATCTACTACACGACAAAGAAAATCAAGTGCACCCCCGCGACTATGGGATCCCTGCCTCCTCGCAATCGTGCTTCCTTTACTACCCAGAGGGCGAGGTCCAGAACACCATCCAGGGCTTCCTCCAAGACTCCCTCAAAGGCTCCTCCCGCCTCCCAAACTCCCGCCCCATCCAAAGCTTTCCCTGCCTCCCAAGTTTCAAATCTGTCGTCTTGAGTGCCGAGTGCCGAATTCCGGGTCTTGGGTCTCAGGTTTCAGTACTCGGTAGTCAGTACTTGGTGATTCGAAACAGTTTTACGAGTTTCGAGCTTCATGTCGAGTACCAAGTACCAAGTACCGATACCCGAGATTCGGTACTCGGTACTCGGTATTCGGTAGTCAGTACTTTCGAGTTTCGAATTTTGAGTTGTTTTGTTTCCAATCTTTCGTCTCACGTGCTGAGTGCCGAATTCCAGGTGTCGGGTGTCGGTACTCGGTACTCAGTACTCGGTGATTCGTGAGACTCGTGATTCACAAATTAAAATATCCTGGGGTGCCAGTAAATGCTCAGAGTCAGTCTTGAATTCCCTTCATGGTGGTGAAAGTTGGGTGTCGGATACGACTCTGCGAAGCTGTGGAGATGAAAACACCTGAGAAGTAGGCAACTTGCGGAGGCGACAGAGGTTGTCTAGCGTGATCGCTGTCATGGCGTGCTCACTCTAGTCACCAGGTGTCCCGTGAGTATCAGCCCAAAGCCAAAACCCCTCACGAAGGCCTTGAACAGACAGAACAGACAAAAGGAATATTGGGATGATGAGCAAGAGTGAGGAGTGAGGAGGGTTTCGAAGTGATCGACATTAATAGGTGTAGAGACCTGAAAGAGATGTGGATATTTGGAAATGGTGGTGAGTGCCGCAACATTGTCAAATTCAGAAGGTGGAGGACGAGGAAGGGGCTCAGCAGATTCAGTCCACAATGCCGTGCCACTGATTGACTTGGCTTCCTCTCACCATACCATCCTTCTCCTAAATCTTTGTCCATGGGTGATAGCTTCATTTAGCCTCCTTTGCCAGTGGACAGTCTGTCTGTCTGTGTCCTCCTCGATATCGGCTGCATACGTGGAAACGGGGGCAATTGGAGGTGGATTTGTTGCATACTCCCCGGTTCCAGTTATGACAGGCTTCCCCCCCAACAAGACACCTCTCCTCGACCCCTCTTACCACCTCTGGTTCTGTTGGCATTTCCTTTCTCTCCAATGGAAGGATTGAGCTGATGAAGCGCTCGGTGTATGTGACAATTCTGAGGGATGAAAGGTGAAAGACTTTGAGTCGGCGGAACTTGGAGATGGAGTCGAAGGTGTAAGTACTTCTGACTTTCGACTTTAAGCCGGCAGGCCTTGTCAAAGTCGAGTATGGGAGTGGAGGGCGTAGTGAACATCAATGAAGAATCCTGAAAGGTACCGCTTGTACCCATGCAGCTCTCCTTCCTTACTGACCCTACTATTTCATGAGTGTACTTATTATCAGTCACTGCGGGACCAGTTTTCTGTGGCCTAGGCTGCGAATACGATAGCTGAAAATACCACTAACATATTTGATGAGCAAACAGGCATCTTTGTCAGTGCATGCCGTCATGGGATCATTCAAACCTTGTTGAAATGAGGCAAAGTGGTGAACTGTATGTGCAGTTCTATTTCAACTTAATTGTTTAATTAATGATATACATTTGTCAAGCGTGAACGAAGTATGCTCTCGCAACAGCAAACAAGTTGATTGACGTCTATGGGCCCAATGGCGTGACTGGTTATGACCATTGAGTGTTCATTCTCAAAGACTGTAGCCGCCAGCTCAATCACCTCGACAAAGTGAAGAGGCTGAATCATCATTTTGTTGTCAACTCTTTTCATGGACACGCCCACAATCGTTGCTGCCAACTACAGTACCATACTCTCTATCAAGAAGGTCTTGGGATCAAGGATAAGGATCTGGAGACTTGCGAACATGTTTTTTCCAGGTTCTAATGCTGTGGCACCGCTCATATGCCAAAAAAACACAGTGCAGCTACATACATCATCTGCCACCAGCCAGAATATTACCAGGAAGCAGTCTTGACCAGCCTTGCAGTCCTCATCACATCGAGCAAGGTTGTGGCATTGCAAACAGTACAGCGACAGTTGAAGAACAGAACTGATATCACTCAAACTGTGGACTTGCCTGGAGGAAGCTTTTGCCTCTTGGGATTGCAGAGAGGGTTTGTACGTATGTTTTCAATGGTAGCTGGAAAAAATGTACCTACTGTTTCTTGTTGGCACATGGTATCTTTGCGCAGCAGGCCTCTGACCATCAGCCCACTCCTCATCATTTTGAGCGGTCAAATGAAGGGCATGTTTTATTGGTGGCAGTCTTCAGAGTGCCACTGTGTGTGGGGGGGGTGGGTAGAATGCCAAGGGGGAACAATTGAATTTGTTTTTTTTTTTGAGTGGTCAAATGAAGGGAATTTAAGTAATGGAGGGGTGTGCATTGGTGGCCATCTCAGAGTGCCACTGTGTGTATCAGGTTTTTTCTTGTTTTTCATGGGGGGGACATGAGTGGTTGGTGAAACAAAGGGAGGCTTGTGATGAATGACAGTCTGATAATGCGAGCCTCTGTCGAGACATGAGCGGTGCGGTCAAACAGAGGATGGGCGGGATGGGGATGGGGCTTTTGTTGTCGGACGAGCTGCTGCCAGCGTTTTAGTGTGGTTTAAGGTGTGCCGTGGTGGCAGTCCCAGAGTGCCACTGGGCACAGGGTTATTTATTTTTACGGAATCGAAGCGGCATTGATGCATGGTTCATTTTAGTCAGTGTACAGCATCAAGAATAGGGACATATTGTGAAGGCGTACGAGCGCCACCATTTGAATACATAAATGTAATGTTGTACGCATGGCAATCTCATATACAATATGGAGAATAGTGACATATTTTTTGAAGGAGTGCATGGTGGCAGTCCTAGAGTGCCACTGTGTGTGTGGTCTTTCGATGCCAACCATGAATTGAAGCAGCATTCATGATGCATGGTTCATTTCAGTGAGATGCGCATTGTGGCAGTCCTAGAGTGCCACTGTGTGTGGGGGTCAATTTTTTGACAGAGAAGTGTATATATGATGAGAATGATGACGCATGGTGGCCTTCCTGGATGGCCACTGTGTGTGCGGGGTCATTTTTAGAGGGGGTTTAGCATGTATGATAAGAAGGTGTGCTGTGGTGGCAGTCCTAGAGTGCCACTGTGTGCAGGGTCTTTTTTTTTTTTTTTTTTTTTTTTTTTTTTTTGGGTAGAGAATGATGTATCATGTATGGTGGAGCGCCAGTGTATGGGGGGGTCGAATGATGGTGGTGTTGGCGGCGGCAGTCCTAGAGCGCCAGGCATAGTGAGAAATGGTGGCGAGTGGGGGGGTCGAATGACGGTGGTGTTGGCGGCGGCAGTCCTAGAGCGCCAGGCATAGGGATCGAAGGATGGCGGCGCGGCGGGGGCAGTCCTGGACCGTGGGAAAAACCTAGGAATGCCGTTTTTCTTGGTGGAACGGAACCTAGGAGGGTTCATAACTAACCCTAATCCGACGCGTGGGCGAAGGCGAAAACCTCGTTAGGACTGGGCTTGATTTTGCTTTATTTTTGCTATTTTATGGCTCCGGCGTGGCTTTATTTTGGCTGTTTTATTGGTATCGTGGTGTCTTGGTATTGTATGGCGTGTCTTGGTATCGTGGTCTCTTGTTATTGTATTGCTTGTCTTGCTATTGTGTGGTACCGAGAACCGAGAACCGAGACACCGAGACACCGAGAGAATACGTTTTTATACGAGACAACGAGAAAGCTAACCAACCCTCTAACCGGCGGGGGGTGGTTTTCTAACAGCTGACCCTAACCCTAAAAACTAACAACTCTAACGGGTGGGCGGGTGGGGGGATCTAACGACTCTAACGTATGGCACGCCCTGTTATCCTTATCCTTGGCTATTGTATTGTTATTGTATGTGATCGTATTGTATTGTATTGCTATTGTATTGTTATCGTACGGCGGTCTATCGTGTTTGTTATCCTTGACTTGACTATTGTATTGTATCTTGTTGTTTCCCATGGTATGGTGTTTCTTATCCTTGACTTGACTTGGTTGTTGTGGTGTATGGTATGGCGTTTCTTATCATTGTCTTGACTATTGTATTCCTTGTCCTTATCCTTGTCTGGGGCGATGCGTGGGCGATGGTCAAAACCTTGTTTCGACTTTGCTTGACTTTGCTTGATTTTTGCTATTGTCTGGCTTGATTTTGCTTGATCTGACGGGTAGGCTGAGGCGAAAACATCGTTCGGACTTTGCTTGACTTTGCTTGATTTTTGCTTGATTTTTGCTATTTTTTTGCTGTCGCGCTGCTTGATTTCGCTTGATCTGAGGCTTAGGCGAAAACCTCGTTAGGACTGGGCTTGACTTTGCTTGATTTTTGCTTGATTTTGCTTGATCCGAGGCGTAGGCTTAGGCGAAAACCTAGTTCGGACTCGGGTTGATTTTGCGTGATTTTTGCTATTTTTTTGCTGTCGTGTTGCTTGATTTCGCTTGATTTATTGCTGTCGTGTTGCTTGTCTTGCCATCGTAGTCTCTTGCTATGGTATCGTGTCGTAGCGTATTGTATTTCTTATCCTTGTCTATTGTATTGCTCGTCTTCCTAGCGTATGTTACCGAGAACCGAGACGCCGAGAGAATACGTTTTTATACGAGACGACGAGAAAGCTAACCGGCGGGCGGTGGTTTTATAACCTCTAACGGGCGGGTGGGTGGGGGCGATCCGACATGTGATCGCCCTGCTTATCCTTATCCTTGACTGTTGTGTTGTTGTCATATCGTATGTTATTGTATCGTGGTCTATCGCGTTTCTTATCCTTGTCTTGACTATCGTATGGTATCGTAGTCTATCGTAGTCCATCGTGTTTCTTATCCTTGTCTCGACTGCGGTACGGTGCGGTGCGGTGCGGTATGGTATCATATCCTATGGCGTCGGTTTTCTTATCCTTGACTTCCTTATCGTACTCTTGACCGTCCCGTTCATTATCCTTGACTTCCTTATCCTCGTCTTTTGCTTGTTTTCTTGATTTCTTGGCTGTCGTGTTGCTTGATTTTGCTACATAGCGCTGTGGAAGGAGATGCTGTGAGAGGAGAATAGATTATCTATGGAGATGAAAATGGCCTAACATTTAACAATCTCAGCCGTCTCTCCTGCCTGTTCTTCAGATACATTTCTTCCACCTCCTTCTCATCTCTGACTGGGGGTTCCACAATCACAGCTTCACCATCCTCATTCTCATCCGCGTCCCTTGATTAGCCATGATGGATGCGATGATGCAATGTCGCGTTATGTGTACGAGAGCCTGGTTGTGAAACGATTAGCAAGGAAGGTATAAGAAGCGCTTGGTATACACAAACATTGATACGGATTCACAAGAAGCGAACTTGTGCGCCTGGCCTCACCTCACATGGATGCATTTGTGGGAAGTAATAGGCTGTATGCACAATCCTCAGAAAAATCCTATCAACAACAGCCATAGCACAATCTTATAGTTACATCGATATTCATGAATCGTGGTGAATAGCGGATGAACGTCCAGCATATGGTTTGAGGTCACATTGTATGTTGCGTCTATCGGTAGTTGCTGCATTGACATTGAGGTCCTGATGCTCTGACTCTAGTACACGCGTCTCCGAATGGTGTAATGTGCACAAATGCTACGATATGAGTCCATATTCGTTCGTAAGCCTACGTGACTGATGCCTGACAAGAATATCACGCAAAAGTCAGGATGGTCCACTTGTACCTAATTGTATGTCAGGATTGTACTAACGATAGCCCACAGCGTCGAAGATGCTCCTAGACCACACCACACGTCTATGGCTTTGTTATGTGGAGCATCTTCTACGTCCTCATTGGAGGAATCCTCGTCGATATCGTCGTCATCAGAATCCTCCTGCGTCCTCGTCACTGGAATCATTGCGCGTCAGACCAGATCGCACTGCTCCAGAACGTCCAAGCACAAAGCATTTTACTAGCTCACGATCCACATCGCGTTCAGGAACTCGAGGAAGATCCATATGATCCCTGAGTCTATTTTGAAACGTGCTGTCAGAGAAGCAGCGGTGCTTCCCTGTGTGATATTGTCACTGAATCCTACCATGTCAAATTGACGTAGAAGTACTCACTGTGGTTTTGCAAAGAACATTGAGCTCGATTGGTGTGTAAGCAATTGAATGAAGTGTAATTGGTGAGCGTGATTCTGATTACATGGACTGTATGTGTATCTCCGTGCGGTTAATCGAAATAGATTGGATAAAACCTCCATATGCGATGCTATCATTATACTTTAAAGATTGCATTCATGGCGGATACCATTATAATGGTGAAGTCCACGCTTCATGCCTCCAAGACGGTGGGCTCTTTAGCAACAGGTAAGATTCCTCATCGGGCTTATAGAACTGTTAAGATGAGAGACTGCGTGACGTGATATATTCACAACTAACCTGAGAAGAATCGTAATCTTAATCATGATGACAAGGCCCGAACAATATCCGGGACGCAAGGCTAACACCAGTTGTTGTGTAGGTCGTCAGCGCTTCGGTAGTATATGTAGACGCTACATCTTCAGTCGATTAACATACCTGATTATGCAACGAGATATGTAACGTATTCGTTTTAGACGTCTTGTAATGTGAGTTCGATATGAGCGTGTCCTAAATCATCATAAAGTCACTTGCTTGTCGAGGTATTTGAATGGATACATCGAGGATTCATCAAAGGTTTGGGGCGCGACAGAATTCGATACCGTAGATGGAGCTCGAGTCATCCAGATTAGTCATGAGACGGCTGCGATTGTCAAAGTGGTCACTGCGAAAATACTTGCGAGTGTCGTGCACGTCATCGTGTGTATCAGCGCGCAGGATGGCGACGCGTTGGCGACAAGAGGAAGAGTTTTGGTGGTGGCCTTGTCTTGCAATAGCCTTGCCCCAATAATAGGCTTTTGAAGACAGGGTTCATTGTCACAGCACCCTCTGTGACATCAGAAACACCCGAAGCTGAGCGACGAAGAAGGAATACGAAATCATGCTTATGAGCATCGAGATTACGGTCTAGGAAGCCCTCAGCAGAGTAGGTGACGAAGTCTTTGAAATGATTGAGAGATGAAAACGCCCACCAACGTATCAAGGGCTTTCCTACACAGCTGCTGATTTATGTGTTCGTTACGCCTTACGTAGAGAATGGAATGTATCATTTTGAGAGGTCGTCGATGTTATCAGATGCACCATCTGGGTCATGAAATATGGTGCAGAGCTCCTTCTTCATAAGCTTTGTCTTGTAGGACGTTGCGCGAATGAGGAAGACAGAGATAAATCACCTTGAGTTGACTCTTCCGCCTAACCGTGCACCACCTTGGCACTAGCGCGAGAAGCGTCTGAAACTAATACCCTGTCGTATGAGACAGTGACTCGCGCTCCAGGAACGACAGGCAGAGTAGCATTCCATCACCAGAAGTCAGGGATGGGTGCTGGCACAGGTACTTATTCAGGTCACAAGATCTTGCGTTAACCTCGGATGCTGTGGGGGTGCGTCTCCACAACTGCCGTTGTCATTCTAACAGTGCTTTGCAGATGGAAACTTTGTTATACGTACCAAGATACAACTGATGCACAAGGTCAATAACGACTCGTAAAAATGATGTTGAACTATGGAGGTCTGAATAATTGCGTATATCGGGCGCAGGAATGAAGGAATCTCATCTTTGTTTTATTCCTTGGGGCCTGATAGCATCTGGCGATATCGTAGATGATATGGGTGGTGTCAGCGACTGGGAGCAATTGGTGGAGATAAGTACCTGCAAATATTAGGTGGCAAGGTAGCAGATCGAGATGGAGGTTAGTCATGAATGGAATTGTGCGATGTCGCTTTATATGCACGAGAGCCTGATAATGACATCGTAGACATGGGAGAATCGTATGTTAATAGTACATTACAACCGTGTGATAGAGCAGGCGTGTGAGAATGGTAGACGTTTACAGATCATATGTAGCTATCTGTAAAACTTGAATTTACAAGTTAGCGTTGTCAACGAGTTCGGTAATCCGGTCCTTCAGTACTGCAACACGCTTTTTTCGCGCGACGGTATCACGAAGTTCGCGCTCGATGAACTCTTCGACATCTTTTTTCTGTCCCTCCGTCTCTTCCTCGAGCCGTTCGACGTCGGCGCTGATGACATCGATGATTGCTTGCTGATACCGAACCTCCTCTTCAAGGCCGTCAATACGGTCCTGGTACCGTTCCACCTCTTTCTCATGTTTTATACGTGTCTCCTCACGTTCCTCCTGCAGGTAGTCCACCTGATACTCTACGCGATTGAGCATCTCGAGGACCTCGCGTACGTGCCGACGCATGGTCGACTGTGGGCTGGGGGATCGCAGCGTGGTAACGTCCTCATCCTGTTCGTCCTTCAATATGTCGGATGTGATTATAAACGGAAGGTGGAACTTGTACATACATTGTAAGCTGTCTGGTCCATCTCTAGATCATCGTATCTAAAGCGCTTTCTCATTTTCGGCGTGAAAAGGTCTTCTGGGGCAGAACGTTTCATTGCAAAAATCAAGTTGTGAATGAAGGTGGCGAATTCGTCAGATAGATCGTGGATTGAGATCGTGAACGCGACAGTTAGACGAGGGAGTGGTCAGAGGATATTCAAAGGACGGCATTTATATTTGAGCATGGATATATATTACGCAAGCAGCCCGTTCGTCTCACATTTCCTGACTGGATCACACATATGATTGGTTAAATTGATTCCTACCGACTTGTGTTCATGTGTGCATATCTGAAACCCAACGACACTTGTTGTGAAATTCAGTGACGAGGAAACGGGTATCAGAGATGGGAGCTACCTCTTATACCATGTACTCAAGACGCGGGTTAAGTCTGTGAGGCATTTTCCATCGAGTTGCCGCTTGGAACGCAACTTTGCCAGTGCCAGTTGTGGCTGCCATCGAATATATTACACGACGTCTCCCGACCACTATAAGTTTATTCCGTTTTCAGCTTATCACGCGTAAGAATGGCCGCCATATCGACGCCCAGTTCTACATGGAGGAGTGTAGAGGCAACACATATCTTGTCTGATGAAGTATAAGCTTCAAAGGCTCTCGATGGTAGTGTTAACACGAGTTGTCACTTCGTTATAATGGAGGTGGGATGAACGGATGTGCATCGAGGTCGAACCGAGGCAATGAAGGTTGCCGTTCAAAAGCAATATTTAAAATCGCGATGTTGTCAAACGATGCAACGATTTGAATCATGTTAGTGAATATGGAGGAGTGATTGACTTCGCATATGAACAAAACATCGAGACAGTCGGATTCGAATACAGCTGATGTGTTGAATTTCGGGCGATCCCAGGATCAATGAAATGGTCAAGGCTGGTATCCAACGCTTAGGATGACAAATGGTGTAACAGACCGTAGTCACCTTGTGTGTTTCGTAGCCTCTGGCGTTTATACATGTTGTATTTATTATCGACTAAGGTGTATGAGTCGCAAAACAACATAGGCAAGCTTTTGTGATGTTTGTAACATGCGCAACTGATGCTCTCTTACAGGCATCCACTGCAACCCGACACACAGCAAACAGTCATGTTTGTGTACACAAATCCAGAGTTACTCTCGCTAGGCTGACACTGTTGGTCTGTTTGCATTAAGACGTAGATAGCCTGTGTACCGATTATTCTACAGCTGAAGTGACAAATTTGGGTACATGCAAGGACGCAAAAGCAACATGGAAAATATGTGGTAGCAAGCGCCAGAGCGAACCGCTCTTTTGCACCAATGGGGAGAGAGGACATTAGAGCAAAGAGGCGCCAGAGCAAACTGCAATGTTGCTCCAATGGAGAGCGAGGACGCAAGACCAAAGAGCCAAATGAGAAACAGCAAGCGCTAGAGCGAACGGCTCTGTTGCACCCATGGGGAGCGAGGACGCGAGACCAAAGAGGCACAAAGCCAAATGAGACACAGCAAGCGCCAGAGCGAATGGCTCTGTTGCGCCCATGGGGAGCGAGGACGCGAGACCAAAGAGGCACAGAGCCAAATGAGAAACAGCAAGCGCTAGAGCGAACGGCTCTGTTGCACCCATGGGGAGTGAGGACGCGAGACCAAAGAGGCACCGAGCCAAATGAGACACAGCAAGCGCCAGAGCGAACGGCTCTGTTGCGCCCATGGGGAGCGAGGACGCGAGACCAAAGAGGCACAGAGCCAAATGAGAAACAGCAAGCGCTAGAGCGAACGGCTCTGTTGCGCCCATGGGGAGCGAGGACGCGAGACCAAAGAGGCACAAAGCCAAATGAGACACAGCAAGCGCCAGAGCGAACGGCTCTGTTGCACCCATGGGGAGCGAGGACGCGAGACCAAAGAGGCACCGAGCCAAATGAGACACAGCAAGCGCCAGAGCGAACGGCTCTGTTGCACCCATGGGGAGCGAGGACGCGAGACCAAAGAGGCACAGAGCCAAATGAGACACACACAGCAAGCGCCAGAGCGAACGGCTCTGTTGCGCCCATGGGGAGCGAGGACGCGAGACCAAAGAGGCACAGAGCCAAATGAGACACAGCAAGCGCCAGAGCGAACGGCTCTGTTGCACCCATGGGGAGCGAGGACGCGAGACCAAAGAGGCACAGAGCCAAATGAGACACACACAGCAAGCGCCAGAGCGAACGGCTCTGTTGCGCCCATGGGGAGCGAGGACGCGAGACCAAAGAGGCACAGAGCCAAATGAGACACACACAGCAAGCGCCAGAGCGAACGGCTCTGTTGCGCCCATGGGGAGCGAGGACGCGAGACCAAAGAGGCACCGAGCCAAATGAGACACAGCAAGCGCCAGAGCGAACGGCTCTGTTGCACCCATGGGGAGCGAGGACGCGAGACCAAAGAGGCACCGAGCCAAATGAGACACAGCAAGCGCCAGAGCAAACTGCCCTGCTGCTCCCATGGGGAGCGAGGACGCAAGAAGAAAGCAGTGACAGGATTCGGTATCAATGGGAGAACAAGAGATGACGTTTAAACGTCATCATGGAGGTCAAGGGACAAGAGCAAAATAATAGTGTGAACACGTTGACAGGATATTTCAACATGACATCACGTGACCTTCTCACGCCACAGGTGCGCACACTTTCCGTGATTATCAATCTGAGTTCGAACCCTTATCATTGTTCTACTGTCTTAAAACGGGCCATAGAGCCAGCAAAGTCTGCCTCCCGTTGTACAACAAAGAGTATCATCCAGTTTAGTCTATCACAATGCTATACAATATGTTTAAAACCGTAAAATAATTTTCGAGTGAAATTTCTGCGGTCAGTGGACCTGTCATTACTCGGTAGATACCTGGAGTGGACAGGATACACCATATCATACTAAATGTGTTGCTTGTGAGATGCCGAAATTTATAGGAATGTCAATGCTGTAAGTGAGAGTGTGTAAGCCTTGCTTATACGAAGGTCGACACAAAGATGTCGAAGGATTTCTGTGTATATGATTGAAATATCTTGGTCACCTCCATGTCTCAGGACAATCTATGTAATATAATAATATATAATCCACTATTACTTCGTCTTTATTGTAAATGACATCCTTGCGTCTGTTGGGACGCCTCGTTTAATGTCAGGACATGTGTGCGGACGTTGATCCAGTCAACGTAGCTACATGATTACAAGTCTAGTAGCCATGCACACCCAACATTATGCTCGATAAATAGTCATACATGTGCATACGCATGTCCAAATTATCGTGTGCTGTACCCCGCGAGTGCACTGCAGGATACCCGGATGGTGAAGTTTGCAAACATCCTCGTACGTTACATCGAGAAACATAACACTGGTTATTGAAAATAAGGTATCTAGATACAAAACACCATCACGATGCGCTAAAAGGTCAACTGGCGTGTATATTGTTTCATCGTCCTGTATGAATGAGGCAAACTCTTCGGCAACGGACTTCTAAGATTGCTTATCAGTGACGGTGCCTCACCACTGTGTGTGTCAATCATTGAATGGTGAGGAGAAAGCGTAGGTCGGGCCTCAAGTTCGCCGAATTCAGAGGGAAGGGTGGAAGCTGCGTGGCTAATGAGACATGGATGTCACTGAACAGCATGTAGAGATGACGTGAAGTTGGAAAATCGAAAATACAACACTTGTAGAACTGGAAGCACCACTTCCAAGACCGATGTTGAGTGATCGAGGCTCAGCCAAATAATGCGACCACGAAGGCAGCAACGAGGAAGGGATTGGTAGTGGGAGGTAACAGGCGGTTGTCCTTTCATAGTTGGATGCCTTCAGCATCATTTGTTCTGTCTGCCTCGGAAGAGAATCCTCGGCATTATGTTGTATTGTGTGCGTTTATAGACATTATTACGGGTGCCTGGATGCATCAGAGATTGAACTACTTACCAGTCGCCAGAGCTCACAAGTCCTGTGAAACTTCATAAAAAAGGTTGTTTCAAGCGCAACGTTCGAATAGGTGTTTGTCCCGTACCATTTCATCTGCTTATTCAGGAGCTACAATAAGACAGTACAGAAAGCGTCGAGAGGCTAAAGATTGCGCAAACAGGCAGCAATGTGTGTCGCAAAGTGATGGTTACGTTTGAGCGAGCCAGAATCATATAGCTTATAGTCAAGACATGTCAGTAAATGTCGTCTGAGGGAGCAGGACATACATGTATTAGCTCGGTGGTGGATCCAGAGATAAGTTGTGCTAGCTCGGCATACATCCTCATCATATAGCGTGCGCTTCACCGATTGATCAGATGCTCCGCAATATGTAACTACTGTTGTTGTATATCCCAAAGAAGGAAACACATGTTCGACTGTCTTGCGTCGTGCCTGCCCCTTGAATCTCCTTGATGTTCGGCTTGTTTTCAGTCCCATCTTCCTAGCCCGCCCCATGCATCCATGCAACTTGTCTTTCTTTGACGTCTTGAGATAGATATATCTACAACAGTCAACCTTAAGAGCTTATTTTCAATATATGAAGCGTTTATGTATGTTGATTTCGTCATGCTGGATGTTGGATAAGCGAAATTAAAACATGTGTCATACATCCGAGTACGTATATATAATTCTAGGCAAACGAGAGCCCCATCTTTCCTACTTCTTCTTTCATTTACCCACTCATCAGGCTAGTCGCAGCGATGCATAGAGTACTGAAGAAAAATAATATTTCTACTATCCCGGAGGAGTTATGCTGTCGTATCATTGGCCTATTGAACTTACGTGATATCCTTGCGTGTTCCGAGGTGAGTTCCGCTCTGAGTGTTCCGGATTGTTGGACTGAATATTTATGATGTAAAGACCTGTAGGGCAATGTACAGCGAGTTGATGGGTGCGCAGGCGATACCTACACGGTGTATAACCCCTTCCCTGGGCCATACCACCAAGACTATCTCAGCCAGAATTGGGCGCTGCCCAGTGTGGTAATAACATGGGCTGAATGGCGTGAGCCAGGCAGTACCTATGGGGTGGATAGCCCCTTCAGCAAGGAGTTTATGGGTGTGCCAGGCGATACCTACGGGGTGTATAACCCCCTCCTTGGGCCATACCACCCAGACTATCTCAGCCAGAATTGGTTGCGTCCCAGTGTGGCAATATCCTGGCATGAAGAGCGTGAACCAGGCGATACCTGTGTGGTGTATAGTCACTTCGGCTGGGAGTTGATGGGTGCGACAGGCGATACCTATGGGGTGTAGAACCCCTTCCTTGGGCCATACAACCAAGTCGATCTCAGCCAGAATACGGCCCTGCCGGGTGTGGTTATAGCACGGTCTGGAAAACGTGCGCCAGGCGATATCTATGGGGTGTACAACCCCTTCAGCTAGGAGTTAATTGGCGCGCCAGGCGATACCCACGCGGTGTATAAACCATTCCCTGGGCAATGCCACACATAATATCTCAGACATAATTGGGCGCTGGCCCTTGTGGTGATATCCTTGTCTGGAGAACTCAAGGTACACTGTCATGACAAATCACCAAATTCATGCGTGCAGTATTGCTACATTAAGGATCGTAGTTGTGGAATTGTAGGGTCGCGGATTGACCTTGATCGCCTCTTTACATAGTGTCTGAGGGGCACGCGTGTCTTCATTGACATTCTGTGACTTATGAACGTCGTATCATGACATATAGAATATTTACCGCCACGCAGTATCGTCTGTTCACATTGGCATATCGCGGTGACATATTACTGCAACAATCTATCTGCACTTCGACGCTCAGTCAATATTCAAGGTGGCCTTTCCTGATGGTGGGCCAATTGACTTTCTCAAGTATGAGGCTTTGGCCTTGAGGCCGTAAAAATCTGAATCAAATACACTGATTCATAAATGACTTCATGTACGCCAGCGTTACGATGTATGCTCATTTGGTGGTAGATTCATCAGTCAAGACAGTTGTCTGTGAGCCCAAGTGACAGGCGCATCATTGCAATGTCATGCATAGACGCAGGATGGCCTGCGTGAAGCATGTACATGAATATATTTGGTGGCGGACATATAGATTGTACATCAGAGAACAGACAGCGTCAACGATGCTCCTGGATCGCACTACTCCTATGTGACATCGATATACGACCCCTCCTCTGCGTCATCGCTCGGGGAATTATGGTCTGCAGAATCCTCCTCCTTGTCATCGTCAGCCAACTCCTCCTCTGATGAGTCGTCACTGGAATCATTGCGCCTCCAAATGGTTTCCCGTGTTCCATCCAACAATCTACCCACCACAAAACACTGGACGAGCTCACGGTCTACATCGCGTTCAGGTACCCGAGGAAGAGCCATGAAATCCCTGAATCGATTTTCATACGTGCTATTTGAGAAGCAACGGTGCTTTCCTGTGGGATGTTTTAAATGATATCACTATTTCAGAGTCGCATAGACGTACGTACTGTGGTTAGGGCCAGGAATGTTTGTCCTTTCATCGGCGAGTTCCCAAAGTAACATGGAGCCTTGCCCGAAATGATCCCATACATACACCTTTGATGGTCCGATGACGATGCGAGGATCTAACAGTCCATAGTATTCCAGGCTCCGTGCACATGAGCGGTGACCCCATGCACGGAAAATAAGCACTTTCAGCGTTGCAAGTTGGAGAAGACGATTGACCAGCCTGGGGAGGAGCAGCCGGTGGTCGGACAAGTCAGTCCACAGCGCCAGGTGGGTCAACTGGTGGAAGGCGCCCATGTCAAGACGACAGAGCAGTCCTGGATCGTCGATCTCGAGATGCGTGAGTTTAGCGAATGTATTCGCCATCACCATGGAAGACCTAGTGAGCCATGATCGTGTCATCAAAGAAAGTGCTGTGAGTGGGAGGGTATCCAGGACGTGGTAAATAGATGTTAGATCAGGAAGGATGTTGTCAGAGTCTTCTGATACTATGCAAAGATCTGTGATGTCTTTGCAAAGCGAGAGGACAGTCGATTATGGTGTTGTACTTGGTACCATTGCCGATAAACATAGCTGTGGTTGGTCTGAGAGACTCGCTGTGCGCCTGCCGAAGGTGATAGCATTTCACGAATTTGGATGCATGGTTGTCATCTAGCAAGACGACCTTAGTATACAGTAATCGTTCGAATCTGTAGGTGGACGATAAGTAAAGATAGAACGGATTTAATGCGGGGTTGAACACTCACAGGGTGTAGGTGTGTCTACAAAGCCGAATCCAGGATGCTGCATCCTTTCTTCTACGAGTGGCGAGAGTTAGAATCTTTATGACGATCTCGAGGGGGATAATGACAGTCATTGTAGACAGCATATCAGACGATTTTCGTTCAATCAGCTGATCGTTAATTTTCATTGACAAACAATGACCAACAAATGATCCACGAGGATGCAACGTGTCATAGTGACCCGCATTGTGGCGCATACAAATTGAAATTAACGTCATATGGAGCGGCTACAACATAAACGATGGACTTCACCGCTTGTATTTAGTATTGGAACCATTCCAAACCAAGAGTCTCATGCTAGCTATGTTTTGTAAGTAGTTAACCTTGCTTGCGGGCAGCACTAATGTCGTGGTGAGACCTTGGAATCGCTGTGCGCGCGGACTTACTTGTACCCAGCGTGATCGTAGTCTTTTCTATAAGTTATCACGATGGAATCATTCACCGTACGTGTATATATTATACGCGTTTGCTCAGACCGTGCAACGCTGCACATAGCTGGAAGAAGTTCGCACAATGTCTGGATTTTTGCCTTCTTGTTCGTCTGTAGCATCTGTGGCAGGCTCAGTTAGTAGTGCGGATGTCGGATCGACTAGTGGTGGTGGCGGTACCTGTCGCTCAGGCAGATCTTCAACTATATGTGAAGTTGCCTTGCGCTGTGTGAGGTCTAAATATCATTCTGAGCAGGTTGATGAACATGAATAAGAGCAGAAGGTGTTTTCGCCAAATGGTCTTTCCCATCCCCAACTTGGAAGTGGCAATGAATTCAAACATCTGCGTACATCTACAGAGATATTGGCGCATTGTGATGCCGACAAACTGCTGTCATATGACACACAGATGGGTTCAGTGACTAGTAAGCCACCTGTGAATGATGCATCAAGGGAGAAAGACAATCTATCTGCCGCGCAAAGTAAATCAGGCGACTACTTCAAATCCCCATTTCTACACATTGAATAGATTGTGCAAGCTTGCTCTCAATATCTCAGTGTTCCCGGAGAACAAAACAATGCTGAGAACAGCGTTCATCAGAACATCATCGGACAGCACGTTCACACATGATATTGAGGTGGACTTAATATTATCGAGTACCGAAACATCGAACAAAATCAAAGCCTTACATCTGACAGTGGTCTTTTGCAATTGCAATTTCGTTAAGAGGACCTACATGCCTTGAGCTCAACTTATAAATTTCAGTAAATGGGAAGACATGAAGGAATGGAAGGAAACGGGTCACACAGAGTGGGAGATAGATTTCATTTTTTTTCCTGCCTCCAGGAGTGAGGATATGATAGCAACGAGGCAAGTAAGACACAGCAAGCGCTATAGCAAACTGTTATGCTGCTCTCATGGGGAGCGAGAACGTGAAAGCAAAGAGACGATGAAACACAGCAAGCGCCAGAGCGAACCGCTCAGTTGCTCCCATGGGGAGCGAGGACGCGAGAGCAAACAGGTGAATGAACCACAGCAAGCGCTATAGCAAACCGCTCTGTTGCTCCCATGGGGAGCGAGGACGCGAGAGCAAAGAGGTGGATAAGCCACAGCAAGCGCTATAGCAAACTGCTATGTTGCTCCCATGGGGAGCGAGAACGCGAGAGCAAAGAGGTGGATAAGCCACAGCAAGCGCTATAGCAAACTGCTATGTTGCTCCCATGGGGAGCGAGAACGCGAGAGCAAAGAGGCGAATAAGACAGAGCAAGCGTCAGAGCGATCCGCTCTGTTGCTCCCATGAGGAGCGAGGATGCGAGAGCAAAGAGGTGGATAAGCCACAGCAAGCGCTATAGCAAACTGCTATGTTGCTCCCATGGGGAGCGAGAACGCGAGAGCAAAGAGGCGAATAAGACAGAGCAAGCGTCAGAGCGATCCGCTCTGTTGCTCCCATGAGGAGCGAGGATGCGAGAGCAAAGAGGTGGATAAGCCACAGCAAGCGCTATAGCAAACTGCTATGTTGCTCCCATGGGGAGCGAGAACGCGAGAGCAAAGAGGCGAATAAGACAGAGCAAGCGTCAGAGCGATCCACTCTGTTGCTCCCATGGGGAGCGAGGACGCGAGAGCAAAGAGGCGAATGGGACAGAGCAAGCGTCAGAGCGAACCGCTCTGTTGCTCCCATGGGGAGCGAGGACGCGAGACCAAAGAGGCGAATGACACACAGCAAGTGTCAGAGAAACCCGCTAAGGGTGTGGGTGGAAAGAGACAAATGAAACACACCAAACACCAGAGCAAACTGCTTTATTGCTCCCATGGGGAGCGAGGGCGCGAGTGCAAAGAAAGAAATGATACACAACAAGCGCCAGTGCAAACTGCTCTGTTGCTTCCATGGGAAGCGAGGACGCAGAAAGAAAGGAGGGATAAGATTCAATGTAACAGAAGAACCTAGACATGGCGTAGAACTCGTCATCATGGAGGTAAAGGGAAAAGAGTAACAAGAGTGAACACGTCGACGCGAAATTTGAACATCACATCACGTGATGTTCTCACGCCACGTCTGAGTTCGAACCCGTAGACTTAAACGTGCCGGAAGGGCACAACAATACAATTGGCTTTCATGTGTCACTTGTCAAATCTACTGTCATCTGTCTGTCTGTCTTACGAACGCAGATTCCAGTAAATTAAGTAGAGTACTAGATGACGTGGTAGTAACTAGAGTAACAATGGTCCATTTGTGTTTGCTAAGCGGGTCCATCGATACGATCGTGCCATACATGTTTCATGACAAATTCCAAGGACGTACACAAACCTCCGCCATATGTCTCTTGAGTATAGCGCGAATACAAGTACACATTCTGCATCACAGCGCTTCGTTAGTCCTGTTTGCTGCCCAGACGTTCTACAACTGTAGCGATTTTGTCAATACACGGCGAAGGTCCTCCCTGTCCACAAGATCGCCGGGGATGAACTGATTGCCCTGGTATAGGATATGGCTTCCTGATACCCACTCAGATGATCCGAAATAATCAAGTATAACGTCCGATATGTCAATGCTCGGCTGTGCAGTCTCAGTATCACACACAGACCTTCGGCTACTTCCCTTTGCGCGATACTGCCTTGCCTTGGTCGCCATTATGCAGAGACCGAGTAGCGGTCGCTTGAATAACACTGATCATGCCATGAGTTTCAGATGCCCGTCCAGAGACTGAAACCTCACCTATTTGGGGGGACAGGTAGGGAATCGCGATGACCATGCGACGAAGTGTCTCTAACGCATGCTCAAGGGCCTGGTTTGTTGTGGAGTCAGCTACTTCAACGTCGATGTACCGGGCGAGTTCGGTGAGGTGCATGCAAGCATAATGGTAGAAGTGGCCACCTGTAGCAAATGAGGCAATGGGTGTGTACACCGCATGCATCGTGCAAGGTGGCTGTATTCTGGATATCGTAGTCGACATTAGTGAGATTGCTGAAAGATGACGGCCGCCTTACAACATGTCACCAGCTAGGAGGGTTATCAACTCAGCGTCGCAGTGTTGCTTCAACCACGCCTTGTGCTCTGCGAAGTTGACAAGCCGTGTTGCAATATTTTGAATATGGCTCCGATCTTCCCATCGGTCCTTGGGTCTGAAAACCACCCAGAACTTGGCCCCAGCCTCCATTCGTACCCATGTTGACGTGCCCTCCGCATCGTGATGTGGATAAGTCAGAAATCCGGCATGATGCAGCATGCCCCATGCCTTCACCGTGAAATTCTCAGGGTGGACTTTTGAAACAATCGGAACACTATGGGTCGTTTGATTCCAGCCGTGCACGAGCCCATGATCGATGTTCCTGGACGATTGTAGCAATATGAGAGGGTGTTGACATAGACAATTGTAACACTAACCTGAGAGATTTCGGCATCGCTGCTTGAGAAAGTGGGAGGTCGAGGATGCATTGTATTTTTGATGGGTCATCCATTGACTGGAAGAATGACTCGATCGTGCCAGATATTGTGGGGTGGACATGGTCTATCGATCGCATCATCACATCTAGAATCGATTAACAATGCAGCGTACATCAGGCTTAAATATAAATTTCACCATGAATGCACACAGGACGATAAGGAGAGATCGCGAAGTGTTGGTCCAGGTATGCCGCTGATAGCTTTCCATCTACAATATCATGGGCCACACCTCTGATTACAACTGGCATGTTTGAGCCCAGCGCAGTCCCGACGACGTCGACGATGTCCGCTCGCCCAAGCGCTTCTTTATTCAGATGCAGAACGTTCATTGATGTTGACAAAGAGATTGGAAATTCGGCCATGAATTTGATAATGGGAATGTCAACGGCTTCGCAAACATTGACGTTTGTGTCACTGCAGACCATTGGAAGAACAGTTGTATGTCCATTCTTCCATTTGACAGTCTGGCTTTTCTTCGGGACCTGCTTTCCCAGCAGCCCAACCGTTAGATCAAGACTTGTAGGCGACATGAGAGAGAATTGTGGCGTTGAACATGCGAAGGGATAAATGCAAATGAGGTTGTTTACCTAATTTAATAATATGATAAGTATTCAGGCAAACCGAAATATGGCGTATGACATAATGAATCTGTCCAACGGCGACAAATGAAATCCCACACCTCAACGAAGATTCAGTTGTAATTTCTTTGTCTTATTGGTCATACCCTCGGCGAGAAATAAACTAAAGGTACAACATGCACATTCAATCAATTGCAGCATTGCTATCTATCAACATGATTCGAATACTAGGTAAGGTCATCCGTGAGCGCAACAGTGGTATTGTACAATCATCTAACGTATCGGTCTAACGTTGCTGAGTGGAAATTGATCAGATTGTATCTTTAGCTGGGTGGAGAGATCATGTTTTCGAGCCAGTCCTACAGAATTGGTGAGTTGCATCGACGAATGACACATCAACTCACATTGGCATTTCCAGCGGTTGACGACGATTCCATGACAGAACTGGAATGTGTGATAGACGAAGGATCAGCAGCAACAGAGCTGAAAGATTGCTCATCATCAACATCTCCGACAGCATCGATCTCGTCATCCTCTCCACTGGCGGTACCGACGTTCCGAATAGCAGCGTCCGATGCGTGAGGCTCGGGGGTAGATGGTACTAAGACTGTCGATGCGACTACAGAAGTCGATGGGACCAAGAAAGTCGATGGGGCTGCAGCAGTCGACGGGACCAAGACAGTCGATGATGGGATAGGAGGTACCGACGCAGATCGTGGTTGAATGACTGGCTTCGGACGCTTCGATGGTCCACGACCACCATCCTTCTGTACGGTGTGATGGCGAGCGAAATCATTAACGCAGGACGACGTACCTTTGGTGGCGATGGCTGAGAAGACGTTCTCTTGCGCTTCCCGTCGTTGAGGGCACTCTTATCAAGTAACTCATCCAACGGGACACCATCACTGTCAATGGCCATTTCGTGCATGGCATGTGTGACTATGCCCTGCTCGTCAGTTGTATCTCCAGCCGTGTCATCATGCACCTCGCTATTGAGAGGGATCCATGGTACAGAAATATCCGACATCATGCTGATGCTGATGTGAGTTCTATATATGTATATAGTTCGGTCAGACATACCCGATAGTGACTGCTGGCGGTGAGCCTACAGACAAGTTGTTGGAGTGACCATCAGCATTGTCTGCTGAAGCGAGCGACCGTCCAAGTCTGTGCAGGAGATATCTCATGTATCTAGGACGTGTGTCGATGTGAGCAATGGCAGAATACAATCGCTCCATTCCAATAGCCTCATAAAAGTCGTCCTCGCTATTAAAGTTCATCCCCCTTGGACTTTGCGGAATGATCAGGCCATTGAGATCGGCGTCCACGGGAATCATCGCCAGCTGCCGAAATCGAAGAAGCATCCACGCCCCCAACTTTAACAAAATCTGCGAATTGCCTTCCTCGAATGCGATCTGGTTCCAGGCCTCCCAGTTCTCTAGCCCAGTAGGTAGGATTGTTTCGTCTAGCTCCTCCGCACCGTCCTGCGACATTTCAATGTCAGAGAGATCATTTCGCTAAACGTTGAGAAATGTCAGCAGCACTTCAGTGCTTTTGTCCTACAAGTACCTCTGATGCGTTCCCGGAATCCGACTCTATCGCATCATGACCTACTGCGAGGTCACTCGCAGACACCATCGCAGTCGCTGTCGAGTGATCTTCTTCGTCGTCTTCAGACTCTATGACGCGGCTACCTCCTTTCTTCCGCCCAGAACGCCTCGCTGCGGGATTTGCCTTCGAAAAAGTCGATCAGTTCTTTGGAGCGACATAGGGAGAGCAACTAATAGAGAAACGTACTTCCGCTTCAATTTGAGCAAGGGTGCGAGCGTCTCCACGCTGCTCCTCCTCAGACTCAGCCTCAAGAACCACATCTTTCTTCTTCCCCTTTCGTGTGGAACGCTTGCCCTTGTTGAAGGCCTTCCGTGGTTTGCATGTCTTCTTCGCATCTTCCTTGCTTTCGAAAAGATTAGCGACTTGTTCAGAGTGGCTTTCCTATAGTGGATCATGTAGATAATCAAAGTGGCTATAAAAATATCGTACCTCTTCGTTAGATGCCAACACTGAAGATCTAAGCTGACCACTGCCAGATGCCGGCGCGATAGACTTGCGAGGCACACCCTGTCCTGATTTCTTCGACTTCGCACTGGATACTCGTTTTGGGGGATCCTCCTCAACATTCTGCGAGTCGACGACCATGTCGTCAGATGAGTCTTGCGCATTAATAACCGACTGCGCAGTGGCCTTTATGTTCCTGCCCTTCGACGACTTCGATTTGGAACTGCCCGACGCATTCTGAGGAGGCCTTTTTGTGATTTCGATCGAAAACGATGGCGTAGGATCGTCAAAACGTACGACCCTCTCCTGTTTCATTTCGACCTCTGGCTCGGATTCAAGGGTCTGAATGGTAGAAGCGATTAACTCGGATTGCTCGCGCGTATGCTCGAATGGGCCACCACACATGTTGTCACCATTCAGGCAGAAGGCCTTGTGCATTCCAGCACCTGTCACTGGAATAGAGAACGCATCAAATGCTTGTACCTCTACGTTAGGATGTTCAATGTATCACTCACGGTCTTGTACCCTTTTGTACGTTTTTTTCTCCCGGAAGTGCTTCCAGGAGCGCCTGATCGCTTTCAATGCGATTGTCTGTTGCTCCTGCGTAAATGCGCTGTCCTCCAATGCGAGGGCAATATGAAAATCCAAATGCGCAGACCTCCACATCGCGTTGGAGCTCGTTGTATTGTCCGTCCCCAGCTCTCCTTTAAAAGCAGTTACAGTCGATGCTAGGTATGCAGAGATAGAAATGTAGAGTTGCAGTTCTTTGTTGACAGCGTCTGATTTTGGAAGATCCTGCAAGGCCTTCGCAGTAGATTGGTATAGATGGAGTTGGTGGACGACGAGTCTAAGTCCATCGACGCATGCATCGGGAATCTCGATCTACGAATTCGACAGGTGATTCAAATCACACTATTCTGGAGCATAGAACGTACCGGTGCCACTCCTTCACCCAATGCTAATAAAGCCTTGTTATTCTCAATAACCACCGACGCTTCATACGATAAAACGACATTTGCGAAAATCTCGGGGTAGTCTTTGATTTCTAATGCGAGTGCATTGACTGTTGGGAAATTTGATGCGTGAGAGCCGGTGTTGGAAGCCATCGATGATCTATTTTGTCATGTACAAGGTACAAGTTGTTGTCGTGGCGCATTTGTGGACGTGGGAACTAATGTCCAATCTTGCCTTTTGCTTCCGATACCACAGAACAACGATCCGATCGGTTTATAATGATCAGGATTTATAATACAGCGGCCTCGCGGAGTCAATCTGATTGCAAAACCACTACATTACATTACATCATCAATGTACGATTATCTTGCAACTTTGATGATCATATTTGTGACGACGGATGCAGCAAGACGCTTGCTAGCTGGCCGTGATATTATGAATACATTATGTTATGGCATTAAAAAATGATGACGATCATAATTGGACAGCACTAAACATGACTAAATCGAGTAATTTACCAGGGTCGCTCGCGTGGGAAACCAGGTTGATTGTTGCCTGGAGCCACACGCCATCCTGCTTTTGTTAAAAATGTTGCGTTCAAAGCACTTTAAAGCGGTCAATGCAGCAGGTGCCTCGGGCGTCGCACAAACTCAGACAGCGTCAGCAGCAGCGTCGGGCCGTGCGCGTAGAACGAAAAATCAGCCAAGCGCCACACAACAAGCGGCATCAACTACAAAGCGCGCACGCCCAAAGGCTGATTCCCTCAAAGCATCGTATGTACGATTGATTCCAATTATGGAAGATGATGATGGTACTGCAATGAACATCGATGATGCACATCCATCGACAAGGCAACGTCATCAATCGACTGACACAGTCAAGGATCCAAAACTCGTATGTAACTATAAAATTCAGATATTGAAATTACTGATTTCCATATATGGCGTAGTGTTGTATCTATTGTCATGATGTTGGATCGTTTATATGGAGGTGCAATGGCAAAGGGTGCAATATCCCTGTGTGCATCAGTAAGGGCCAGGGCGATCATGGATGTATAGACGCATCCCCAGATCAATTCACCGGAGACTTCAAAGTGACGCAGGATACATTCCTTTGCCCTCGATGTCATCGTGCAGCCGGAATACCAATTATAGTGAGTCGTGATAGTATTTTAGTCATCTATCTGCTGCTAACTGGGATTAAAAGTACAAGGTTCAAGGATACTCTGTCAGACAAGACTTCTTGCATCGCAATTACTTCCCCTTGCTTGGCATATTCTTATCTTGGAGTGGATTCGGCAGCGCGTACGCCTCGAATACCGTGTCGGCATCACTCGTAGAACATTTCAGCATCGATCCAACCAGGGTATGTGACATTAATGCCTCTGGGTGAATAGATTGTTTAGACGTGTGGTCCTCAGCTTCGCCTGGCATCACGATCCCTGAAAGCTGGAAATAATCGCCCGAGCGCCATGACGCCGCATTTCCAGTGGCTAGCAAACCTCAAGTACGAGGGAAACCTGTTGATCTTCGTCAATAGTCATTCGGATACTGACACGGGGAATCTAATCGTGTCTGGCAACGCCCAGAACCCAGTGGCAGTGCCTATTCATGAGGTCGGCAGACATCCAATCAACCAAAAGCATTCACTAAGTATCATCATTGTTAATACAGCTGCTGTCCAACTACATAGGAGACGACAATTTGAAGCCTGCCACGCAGGCAATTGCAGCCATTAACAAGGGATCGGGAGCAGGACCGTGCGTTCGTGGGCTGGTTATATGTTGCTGTGGCGCTACGGGCAGACTGGCCGAAAGCGCAAATCTATTGAAGCGCTTCGTCGAGCTGTCAGTCATCTTTGATTCTCATGCAAGTTCGCTTCGATCTGATATAACATATTGTAGGGACGTGTTCGACTTTGTCCTCACTTTTGCAGGTGTATCAACAATCGATTCCATTGTCGTCCCGGCATTAAATCGTTTCATCGAAAACGTCTATGTGTTCGACATGCAGATCTGGGATGCGATGGAAGAATCATTTGGGGAGGACAGGCACGCGCTAAACCAATCTCCAGTTTTCATCTCGTTTGCAACCATTAACACCCGTCCCGATGGCGTGCGAGAGCGCGTGGTAGATGCAAGGGTGTTGGCATACTCAAACCTGAGGGATGGCCGGCCTTGGGGCCTGGATATATACAGGTGTTGGAATGTGCAGTGTCAAGCACCAGCATACAACATGATCTTCCATCCGCATGGAAAACAATTGTTCGGACAGCGCTGGGTCGACACGAAGCTCAAGTATACATGTCTGCAATGCAGAATGACGCAAAGGGCTATTGCATGTCCGTCATGGATCCATGGAGCACGCTCTCAAAATTATGGACGTGTATGGTACCAGTGGCCGCTCACTCCGGCACAGAGACGGGACATAGGTATCATACAATGAACGATTGCTTGCACCGCTCCTATAGATGTAACGCACAAATGTCGTAGATGATTGTTCAATTCAGTACCAATGAGCGCGTCTGTATTTCACCACGTTGAGATTTGGACGACTCCTCTCCAACAGGTGCATTCAGTAAATACATCAACAGAGATGATCTACTAAATGACGATACTGACTGCAGAAATTTGCAAATGAACAGATAGACTCGATGTTGCACAGTTAGCGATGGTAAGCTCACCCTTTGTCAAAAATGACAAATTATGCGAATGCGTGGAAGCCAGACCATATGAACTTTGTATATTCTAGAGACATCGATTCTTGCCCTCTCTTCGGCTAACACTTGCAACACAAAGAACATCACGAATGTGATGTCCGAGATTGTTGCATGCTTGTTTTATGTTTCCATGATGCGAGGTTAATTCGGTGACTACAGTATAGTTAACATAACAATAGTCACATCTCATACCAGATGGAACCGAGTACAACGAGATAGTCCACCTGAGGCGTTCGCAATTCTCAGTCAGAAACCAAATGTTACGAAATAAATAAGAATTTCCAATCGCTTTGGAATACTTGAATTTGAATTGTGTTGTTTCAAAGGACCCGTGTTTGTGCTATAACCTTTCCACTCAGCACATCTAGTCTAATCACATCGTACATACGTTCAATGATATGTGAATATTTGTCCATGTGCATGAATGTGGTTGAGAAATAGTTTGAGCAACATCTGTCTGAATTTCCTGGTATCGAAACACATTCCACAAAACATCGACCGTAGTACTCGCTATTAGATACTATGTCACTTTGTGCGTTTATCTTTTATGAGCTGGCAGGACGATGGATCGATCTGCCATCACCGATGATAGGATTCGAAGTCCAGGGGCATATGGGTCATTGTTATCAGGCCGAGATACACGTAGGAGATATCGGAGCACGGATTTCATGGACTTGATGTTATCATTAGTCTAATGGGCGGAACATGATGGTCAGTCCAGCAGACTGGTACGACTGTCAACCAATGACTTTACCCAAATTCTGTGCAGTGTGCAGCGCAACGAGTCCTCATCCACTAAGGCGCTGTTCGACAGTTCAACAATCACACAATGAGCCTGCCAATTTGGAAGTTAGAATAGCACGATCGCAAAGGGCATAGTTGCCTACCAATTGGGGAAGGACTGAATCGCCAGTCTGATCGCGAAGTACCTCATCGCACTCAATAGCTATATCCTTGACCCATAGTTCAATCGCCATCAATGACGATGCTGCTCTGCTCATGGCATGGGACATGCATTCATCACGAAGCAGTAATGCCACATGCCGAGCGATGGCCAACCAGGAATCATGATTCGATTGGATGGTAGATTGGAGGAAATCTAGTCCTTTAGGGTCCATGAGAAAGGCGGCAATCTATGTAGTTATTTCAGCTCAAATTATACATGAATATCTTTCGTGAAAAGCATACAGATTGCGTAACACTGTTTCCCCCTGTCTGAGACTCGTCAAGGAGACCTTGGATTGTATACTGGTGCGCTGTAGACATTTGCGACACTTTGGAGGCCTTACCCTTCAGTGCGGGCCTTTGGGTAGCATATACGACTGGACGTCCAGGCTTCGATGGACCTTGTGTTTGATGGGCTACAGCAGGAGTGTTTGTCGGGCGAGCCTGTTTGTGATCGCGTAATCTTGACTTTAACGGAGGTGAGGCAGGCAAGCCGCATGTTTTCTGCACCGTATCATGACCGGGATGGTCATGCCGTTCGCCTGAAGAATGGGCGTTGCACATCAGACTAGGATCATCGGGAAGGCTGGGCGTATGCGAAATGTAGCTCTGGGAAGTGCTCGATGCTTCCAGATGAATTGATTCAATATGTGATTCATCACCAGGATGATCACTGAGATTTCCTGATGTTAATTCATATCCAGTATCGTCCTTTATTGATGATCGCATCATTAGTCGATTATCAGATGAGGGATTGACAAACATACCGTATACTGTTCATTTATGCCTTCATCAGGATGCGGTAGACTTGCATCCTCCCACCCCATATTCATGAGCATGCTTGAAGGGGGATTGTAAATCTTCGCAACATCGGCCAAGGTAACCGACACCCAATCACTTGAATCATCAACATCTCGATCATCTTGACTGTGAATATCTGTCTGTACTCCACAGTCCAACTTTGCATGGATGCGAGGTGAGGAGGGATATTCCATAATAGACTCGCATTGGATGCCAATGGTGGCCCCCACCATACTGGACTCGCATTGAACGCCTACGGTGGCACACACCATACTGGACTCGCATTGAACGCCTACGGTGGCACCCACCATACTAGACTCGCATTGGACGCCAACGGTGACCCCCACCATACTAGACTCGCATTGGACGCCAACGGTGACCCCCACCATACTAGACTCGCATTGGACGCCAACGGTGACCCCCACCATACTAGACTCGCATTGGACGCCAACGGTGACCCCCACCATACTAGACTCGCATTGGACGCCTACGGCGTGCCGCACACGGGGAGTAATGTCCTGGAGTACTCCAGCATCAGCGGTGTATTCCTCGTCATATT
>NW_024540555.1:0-38804 GCF_016647625.1 Suillus subalutaceus | reverse complement strand
GTATGTCTTCTGTGACGGTCTTGTATCCTTCCGTTATTCATCGATTCCCCTGTAGCGCAATGCGAATGCTATCAGTGGGAAAAGGCATTTAGCGCGACCAACACATCCTCCTCGCAAGAAAGCCCACACCTCTACTGCTGGTGTCCCGAGCGCCAATACCAGTGCAACGGGGATGTCCGATATTACTAACGGAGCAAGCATGTGGACCACAACAACTACCGCTTCCGCAATGACCGGCGAACGTCCATCACTAGACGTTGAACTTGTTCCGGAGACGAAGTGCTTGACAGTTCTTGCCAGGTGGTTCTCGTGTGGCAGAGTCCACTGAACTTGTATAACCTACAGTGCACCTCATTCTCGGATGTATATGTACCTACCAGCTATCCTACTTACCTCAGGCCGACCTCTGTCCAATGCGGCTGTGCTATTTCCCCTGACACCAATCAGAATCTCGAAATGTTTGCTCAGAGTTCGGGAAGGCGAGGGTTATTGGAAATCGTATTACAGGTCAAGTCAGGATTGACAAACAACATTTTAGAACTGAGTACGAGTAGTATCCCTTATGATTGACAAGACACGAGGCAAGTGATGTACGTACTAACTGCTTAGGGACGCTTGACAGTTGTGGGAGAGGTAGAACAAGCACTTACGAGAAACTGGTCCTGAACTTAGATATACATACCGGCCTGCACGGGTTTGCAATTATAAATATCATGTATGTGCTGAATGATTCTCCCTACCGTCGACCATGACCGGTTTAGGTTCCTTTCTGCGTGGACGCAGAAGAGAAGCCTCGCGTTCACCTGAACCAGCTCCTCGCGAGCTAGCCCCTTACCCTTTTGACCGATCGCAACATTCTGCTCCAGGCACTATCCAGAGTAGTCCATCTTTCAACGCACGACCCACCGCCTTCTCCAACCCCCTCATCCACCGCATCTGCCTAGTCCCGCACGTCGATTCCAACCACACCTTCCATTTCGAGCCCATCTCCTGCGACCTCAGATATGGCGACATCCCCGTCAGCATCGGTCGCTTCACATCTCGATCAGACAGAGGGGAGATAGTTTTCAAAAGCAAAGTAGTCTCTCACTTTCATGCAGAGATCTGGGTAGACAATGGCAAGTTCTACATCAAGGACACCAAATCGTCATCAGGCACTTTCCTCAATCATATCCGCCTTAGCCCTGCAGGCTCTGAGAGCGCACCACATCAGTTAAAACATGGCGATATCGTACAGCTCGGCGTCGATTATCAGGGCGGTACGGAGGATATCTGGAAATCCGTTAGGATAAGGATTGAAGTCGGACGCGAATTACAGGAGTCGAAAAGGATCAAGGACGACGATGAAACACAGACACACCGACTCTTTACTCTTAATGAGAGACAGGTATGCTTTCCCATTATTTTCCCTCCTGTTTGTTTAATCTAACGTCGTCCTCGGCGGCAATATACAGCCCCGCATCCACATCACCAACTTCAACGAGCTATCTAGTGATGATGACAGCACAAACACTCACTCCCGGGAAAGTCACTATGGGCCCGGCAGTTATTTAATTCGACGTAGGTCGTTTGACTTCGATGCTTATACCGAATGTGAGCATACTTGGTACAGATTGCGGCTCCTACAAATACTGCGGTCCACGACGCATGGATAGCTCGAGACTTACATACCTCTGGAGAGCTGCTGACGAAGGAGATCGACGCTGACCACGACAATCACCACTCCTATGCAAGTCGCTCTGTTGTAAGGGCACGACGTTTTGAGTGGGACAATGCGCTTCAAGATGCACTCATAGTAAGATGTACTCCTGAGTCTGATCATGACACTATTGATGACAGGTATTTCTTCTCGGTGATATAGTCCATTGTCATCCAACCCTCATTAAAGGGCTATATTTCTAAAGGCATTGCCCTCTGCGGCAAGCAACAGCTTTGGGATGCCATGGAAGCTTTTGATCTTGCTCTCCATTTTCAATTCACAATCGAATGACTGTCGAAATTTTACTAATTAAGGTATTCTCTTCGTTATTTCAATGGTGTGTTGTCATGCTAATATTCCAATGTCATTTTCATTAGGCCATTGCGCTTTTTAACTCAGTCGCCACGATGAGGCGATACGACGGGTTCAAGATTTAACCGCCGCTTGTCAGTCCTCAGAGACACTTCAGTGCCGCATCGTCGATGTGAGTCCTACGTCAGACCTCACGGGTTTTTCTTATTTTAGAATATACTTGTCAGTCATATCTATGTGTGCAGCGTGCAAAGTCGGCTTCGAGGGTGGGCGCTACAGCGAGGCCGCTGATCAACTCACGGCCAGTATTACTACTATAGCCGACTTGTTCCTACGTCCGACAATTCATGAACCCACGCTAGATGAGCCCGGGCCTAGACTGGATGGGCACACAGATACGTTCAAGGAGGTACGTCACTATGAGGCCGCAGAGGATACACCCACTGATTGATCATGTGCACTGCACAGTTCTTCGACTGGGACTTCAGTTCGTTATGGCAGACCGCCAACCAAAGACGTTGTGAAGCATTTCTCTGTGCTGATCGCGTGATCGAAGCGGTTGAATCTCATCAGTATATGATGCGCGTGATTAGCGAGGCTGCGAGCCCAGTTACCTCGAATGGTCTGTTGGTGAGTGGTAGTGGACAATTTGAAAATTGAGACTCATTTCTGGTGTCCATCAGCCTTCAAGCACAAATGTAACTTTGCGCTGTATCACGAAGGGAGACGATGCTGTTTCTGCGAGCAATTATGAGATGGCTGTTGAACTGTATTCAACAGGGATACGCCTAGACTCTTCATGCGAGGCTCTTTTGCACAGCGAAGTAAGGCAAATTTGACACGGAACCTTTTTGCAGAGGCCCTCCATGACGCAGAAAAGGTGGAGATGATGTCCATTTGTGGAGCAGTTGTGCTGATCCCGCTGATGCACAGGTCATTGAACTGAGCCCTTCGTCCTATACTGGGTACAAACTGAAGTATGCAGTGCTTCATGAAGTACAACGTTACGATGAAGCAATCGAGGCGTTCAAAATCATGCTTTCCAAGTTGGACATGCATCCGACCCGCAGATACGAGGTAAGCACTGAGTATCTTATGTCAACTAGACGGTGGTTAATTCATTTTCCAGAGTTGCGTCAGCAATACGTCAGTCCATCCGATGCACATGACGCCATTCAAAAAGCTATTCACGCTCAACTGGAAAATGCACCACTTCGTCTCATCAACACCTACACCGGGCGTTTGTGCGACAGACAGACACAGATCAACGCCTTCAGCAAAAGCGAAAAGTACAAAAAAGTCTTGTCATCATCGATTGGGCATGCAGCCCTCCAAATGGAGTCCATCAGGGCAACAGTCGTGAAGTATTTCAGTTGGGTCATGTTATCCCACAGGTGGGAGAGCAAGGAACCGCGACTGCACGATATCCGGGGCAAGGACGTGTACACCTTAGATCCAGTCGGAACCATAGTGAAGTTGCAGGCCTTCTGCAAAACTGCCCGTGATGCGGGGTATCGCTGGGCATGGAGTGATACATGCTGCATCGACCAGAGCAACAATTTTGAACTTCAAGAATCAGTCAACTCCATGTTTGTCTGGTATCGTCACTCAGCGCTCACAATTGTCTATCTGGCGGATGTTCCGCCTTCGTCGGAACCCGGGGCACTGGCAAATAGCACCTGGAATACGCGAGGGTGGACTGTGCAGGAGTTCCTCGCTCCCAACACTGTTATCTTTTATCGAGCGGATTGGACCTTATACCTCGATGACCCCTCTCCCAACCACAAAGAGTCTGCCACTATCATGCAGGAGTTGGAGGATTCGACAGGCATAGATGCACAGGCCCTTGTCGCCTTCCGCCCGGGCATGACAGGCGCCCGAGAGAAACTTCGTTGGGCATCCAGCCGTGTCACGACTCTGCAAGAAGACATTGCGTATTCCCTATTTGGCATCTTCCGCGTTCACCTCCCTGTAATCTATGGCGAGAAGAGACAAAACGCGCTCGGACGACTCTTGCAGGAGATCATTGCACATTCGGGCGACATCACTGCTCTTGACTGGATCGGAAAAGCATCCGAGTTCAATAGCTGTCTTCCAGCTGACATTACATCATACAAAGCTCCGCCGTGCATGTTGTCATCTGTGTCTGAGGATGAGATGCAGATTTCTGTCTCCATGCTGCGAAACGCTGTGTCAGTGGAGTCAGCTTCGAAACTGTATACCCTCCTTGACAGCCTCAGTGCTCCTCGTTTCGCACACTCCAGACTGCATCTGCCGTGCATCACATTTCCCATCACAGAACTCAAGCGGAGGCGTGGTCCAGACCCGGAGACATGTTTCACTTATGACGTCAAGGCGGATGGTCTTCAAGACCTACTAATCACCTCCGAAAACAAGCTGATTCAGTTCTCGCCGGCACGCCCCATTCAGCAGACATTTTTGCTTGTCCGTCCATGGAATCGTCATGATCTTGGGCTACCTGACTTTGCAGAGCCTGATTTTGCAGATGATGCACAGAGCGTGGACGATTGGCCTGAGCCTGGGCCTCCTCTAGACGAATCTGTCAGTGGTTCTCTTGTAGACTCTAAGCTGGCTGATTCGGAGGCTCACTCGCGAGAGTTGAGGTTGGTTGTTCGCCTTGGACAGCCTTTTGGTGCGCTTTTGCTAGCACAGCAGCGTGGTGGGGAGTATAAGAGAGTCGCGTCGGATCACCTTATCATAGCCAGAGTCAAGGACATGGCTTCTGTTGAAGACATGATGGACATCAGGACGCTAGAGATTTTGTAGTCGTGAAGCACGAAGATCTGTGATGCATTTTAATCTATGTTTTGATATCATATATACATATGCTGACTCGGACTTACGACTTGATCGAATTGTCCGCGTCACTAGTGACAATGACAGGCATTTGATGTTTATGAACAGGGACAGTGGTGAGGAATGAAATCCACGTCCCAGCATAGCAGGGAGTCATCGATTATGCCAATGCGATACTAGACTATGCAAGATCTCCAAAGTCCGTCTCTCTTCAACTTCAATTGTTATTGACTGCCTGTCTCTGTAGTTCCGTGAAGTCGCTCGTAATGCTGGGCGTGAGTGATCATGCTGCATCAAACAGAACAACAGGGAATTGATTGTGGTATGTCACGGAAACACATACCTCGGGAGGCGAGAATGGCTCACAACTTACGCACGGGGTATAGTGTCATAGCCTACATTCTATTTGCGGCCGGTAATGCATCTGAGTGGCAACTCTATGGTTATCCTCGAAAAATCTTCATCTCCCCTGGTGCATCTACTGCTGGAAAATCGGTGTATCCCTTCCCAGTATGATCTCCGGCAAGGTAGAATGTTGCACGGTCGTACTTGGCAAGCGGAAGGTCGTATATAAGTCGGGCAGGGAGGTCAGGCTGTTGGAAGGCATGGAGAGTAGGTAGTGATGAAGGGGGAATACGAAAAGATTGGCCCAGGCGCAGGAAGAGAACGTTGTCAGCACACGTCGGCGAAGAGAATGGACACGGAGACACAGAGGGACTTACATTCGGAATATACAACCTGCCAAATGCTATCATGCCCCCGTGCTCCTGCGCTGTCTCAATCGCAGTCTGTCGTGTGTACCCACCCGCACTGATGAATACGCCGTTCTTGCCCTCCTTGCACCATATCTCACGCAGGAAATCGTTACTACTCTGTGGTGGTGCATCCACATCGATATTTCCACCAATACGTGGCTCGGTGACGTGTAGGTAGGCGAGGTCGTACTTCCGGAGCTGGCTTACGAGGTAGGAGAATTGTGGTTTTGGATCGGGGAGGCCCATTCTGCATAAAGGTTGTTCCAGCGTGAAATGAGCAACAGAGACGGAACGCACCTTGAAACGGACTCCATGGACTCAATCTAATGCCGACCCTCTCAGCGCCGACCTCCTTTACAAGCGCATCCACGACCTCAATCGCAAATCTTGCTCGCTTCTCGATACTCCCTCCCCAGGCATCCTCTCGGGTATTACTCACCTCTTGTAAGAACTGGTCGATGAGGTATCCGTTTGCACTATGGATTTCGACGCCATCGAAGCCTGCTGCGATGGCATTCCTGGCGGCGGTAACATAATTCTCTATGTACGCCTTTATCTCTGGCTCAGTGAGGGCATGCGGAACCGCAGTAGGGTTGGTAGAAAGCGGGATAGGAGAGGCAGATACAAACGGAGAGTTATTCTCCTTGAAGAGGACGTCCGGGCCTGCAGCTCGCCCAAGTGCCCACAGCTGGCAGAATATAAAACTACCCTTCTCATGCACGGCATCCGTGACCTTTCTCCATCCCTCTACATGTTCCTGAGTATAGATACCCGGGACAAAGTCTATCCCGCCAGCAGCTTGGGAGATAAAGGTGGCCTCTGAGACAAGGAGTGTTCCAGGGACAGAGCCACGTTGTGCGTAGTAGGTGGCTGCATGGGGCCCGGGGACATGAGTTGGGTAGGCGCGAACACGGGTGAGGGGGGCGAGGACGATGCGGTGGCTGAGGTTCATGCGCCCTACTCGGATGGGTGCGAAGAGTGCGGCTGTCATTGTGGGCCCAGTGAACAAGGTGTGTAAGGGTGGTCTTTGGGCTGTGCAAGGTATAAGTACTCAGGCTTCAGTCGCAGGCGCTGTGCACAGGCGTGGAATGGTGTGGACTAGTCGGCCGCCATGAGAAAACCTTCCCACCAAAAGATGCGTTGATGCACTCTGCCACCTGTGACGCATCATGTGGAGTTTGAACGTGGCTTCCAGTGGGATTTCGATATCCCATGGACTGGCCGGCCGTCTCGCATAATCTGTCTGAGGTTCTGGACCCAGTTCGCGCGAGCATACACACACGATATATCAAACTTCGAAGAAGTCACAGCGCTCTCGACACCATGACTTGAACTGATGATAGATATGAAATCTACCCGGTGATCCTTGGTCTTCAATCGGAAGAGCCAGAGCGTGCTATAGGTAAATCTACTGTTGCTTGCCTAATTCCATGACTTGCAGCGGCCAGCCCAAGTTTGGATAATAGATGTCACCTACCCACTGAACACTGAGTTGAATTGCATCACGTTGGAAAACAGGAAACTCGCCATATTTATTGCCCCACTTGGTGAAGGTGAGCCAGGGCTTTATGCGAGGCTGTGTGTCTGGGACGTTCGTGATGAGAGGCTACCCCGGAAGACTAGGGGATATGGTGCAGGGTTTTCTTGTTGAACATCTCCGACACCAGCAAGACATAGGTCCAGCCGAGCGACGTTGGCGAGAGTCAACATGACCTACGAGGACGAGCAAGAGGTTGAGTATTGAGCGAGTGGATATCAATAAGAGGGGACATGATGTACTTATATTGAAAAACTGTGCATGTGCACCCGCATCGTGACCAATAGCCCCGAATTTCTGGAATAGAGACGTTTACATGGTATCGAGTGGTTGACTCCAATGAAACAAAGAGCCAGCTTACGCGGCAAAGCCCGCTACCCTCTGCTACATTTCTCCGAGTCGGTGCTCAGTAGCTCTAAATTAGACATTCATGAAGTAGATGTTAGTTTGCGCCAGCACCGCACTAGGTTGGTAAACCTTGTGAACAATGTCAACAACAGGAGCACTTCCTTCGATAACTGAGCATGGGAAGAGAATGTGAACAGTGCTCAGCTGAGAAAATATATGGATCATTAATGTTTCACTGACAAGTGTTGTAGCTGCACACCGTCCAAGTGAATTCCCAGAGATTCCCAGTCATCCGTGTCTGCATACCCATCTTTCGAGAATCAGTCCAGTGAAAATATTGAGCACGGAAAGAACAAGATCAGTCTGTCGTAAACAGCCAGCTTACACAGCCGCTGTCAGAGATCCATACCCCATGTGTACCTCGGGAGGTGAAGATGGCTCACAACTTACATACAGGGTATGGTATCATAGCCTACGTTCTATTTGAGGTCGACGCAGCACTGCATCTCGGAGGCGAGTCTATGGTCATCCTCGAAAGATCTTCAAGTCCCCTGCAACACACCTCCCGATCTTGGCGATTCAGAGACGCTCACCTTCACCATCTTAGCCTTTACAACTTCCGTTTTACTGGTATATCTGCCGCTGGAAAATCGGTGTATCCCTTCTCAGTAAGATCTCCGGCGAGGTAGAATGTTGCACGGTCATACTTAGCAAGCGGCAGGTCGTATATAAGTCGGGCAGGGAGGTCAGGCTGTTGGAAGAGCGTGGAGAGTAGGTGGTGATAGAGGTGGAATACGAAAAGATTGACACAGGCGTAGGAAGAGAACGTTGTCAGCACACGTCGGCAAAGAGAACGGACACGGAGACACAGAAGGACGTACATTTGGAATATACAACCTGCCAAATGCTATCATGCCCCCGTGCTCCTGCGCTGTCTCAATCGCAGTCTGTCGTGTGTACCCACCCGCACTGATGAATACGCCGTTCTTGCCCTCCTTGCACCATATCTCACGCAGGAAATCGTTACTACTCTGTGGTGGTGCATCCACATCGATATTTCCACCGATACGTGGCTCGATGACGTGTAGGTAGGCGAGGTCGTACTTCTGGAGCTGGCTTACGAGGTAGGAGAATTGTGGTTTTGGATCGGGGAGGCCCATGTCTGCATAAAGGTTAACCCAGCGTGAAATGAAGAACGGAGACCCAACGTGCCTTGATACGGACTCCATGGACTCAATCTAATACCGACCCTCTCAGCGCCGACCTCCTTTACAAGCGCATCCACGACCTCAATCGCAAATCTTGCTCGCTTCTCGATACTCCCACCCCATCCATCCTCCCGGGTATTGCTCACCTCTTGCAAGAACTGATCGACGAGGTATCCGTTTGCACCATGGATTTCGACGCCATCGAAGCCTGCTGCGATGGCGTTCCTGGCACCAGTGGCGAAGTTGGTAATGTATGATTTTATTTCCGGCTCTGTGAGGACGTGCGGGACTGCAGTAGGGCGGGAGGAAAGTGGGATAGGAGAGGCAGATACAAGCGGGGAGTCATTCTCCTTGGCAAGGACATCCGGGACTGCGGCTCTCCCAAGTGCCCACAGCTGGCAAAATATAAAGCTACCCTTCTCATGCACGGCATCGGTGACCCTTTCCCATCCTTCTACCTGTTCCTGGGTATAGATCCCTGGGGCGAACTCCATCCCACCAGCAGCCTGGGAGATGATGGTTGCTTCGGAAATGAGGAGTGTTCCCGGGGACAGATGCACGTTGTGCGTAGTAGGTGGGTGCATGGGGTCCGAGAAAGTGGGTGGGGTAGGCGCGAAAACGGCTGAGGGGTGCAAGGACGATACGGTGGCTGATGCTCATGTGACCCACTTGGATGGGCGTAAAGAGAGTGGGCGTCATCGTGAGTCAGAAGAGCGATCTTGGGCTGTCCCAGGAGATACGTACGGGTATTTAAAACATCGAAGAACGAGGTGCCAGTACTGTGGAGCTGATACTAATCTTTGACGTGGCGGGTGGGGCAAAAATATCTGAGCAAGGGAGATTACCTAGTGATTCTGAAGCGAGCGAGCGGATCGTATGGTCACCATGGTGCAGCGCTGCAGCTATGAAGAACAAGCACCAGTACCTGGGCAACACCCCTAATCGTCACCACCGTCTGCTGTGGGAATTTCCTCAAAAATAGATTCATTTAGATGGAAACAAACACGACTTGCTGCTTGCAGATATTCACGTCCAAAACAGAAGTACAGATTTGTAGCAGCAGCCCTAAACAGACCCTATTCAGACTGTCATCACAACTAACCAAAAACACCTTTGACTTCGCAAGACAACCTCTTTCTTCACCCAAAACCGCGTCCGTTTTTTGTACAAATGTGTTATAAAGTTTCTCCACCCTTTCTCGACCCTAGCCTCCTTGGCGCCAAAAAGTATGTCTTGCACTTTTTTTTCAAGTCCGTCAAATGCAAACTCAGCAACTTCATCCCAAGCCCCCTCCGTCCTCCCTTTTGGCGCACTTTTGCTGACGCAGCAGCGCAGTATACGAGCATCCCAGGTCAAGGGTGAAGCTGTGTGTCAATGGAATGTCGGACGTCAGGACGCTAGCTGAAGGAACGGATCTAACGTGGTTTCAATCATACCTTGATATCACCTGTACGGGGCAATATTTACCCTTCGTATCGCTATCGTATGCTGACATGCAATGTGACATGGAACAACTTACCACGATTGTATGATCAAATCATACGGTATTGATCACGCAGTCCTCCCACCGGTGGGCTACATACCTTCAGCCTCACGTTGCAATTCGCGGAAGATTACATCTAAGCGTATCTGAGATGAAGACACCGGACCCATATTCACGCGCCACGTGTTATCAAATAGTGATCACGCCCTCTTCTACTGAGATTATATGAGGTGAGTCTAAGTCGTACACGGACCTCATGACTTGAAGGAAGGAAGCCATACTAAAATTTAAACACTCAATGCTCCAGCTTCCCAACACCATGGGTGGGTTCAAGTTCTTCCTCTGTTCCTACACAATCGCTATGATTGCAGACCAAGCCAGGAACTCAGCTTTTCTGCGTAACTCTCCTGCCTGATGTGACTGTGTTTGCTGAAGATAATTGTCAGAAGCGATCTTTGCACGCTTACCCTCGCTCACGCTTCCTGATTTGTACGTTCACTGGGCCTCAAAATGTCTGCCACTAGCTTCTATATGAGCTCTACCCTCTTTAAGGTCTAGTTCTTACCTTAAATTGAACTGTAAGTAATGTCCGAGCTTCATCTTCGCACCTATCTCACCGGCGCCAGATAAGGTTAGGTCCGCTATTTATATTCAGCTTGATAGTAGCAACCTGTTGCTGGTTTTTGAGTGTCATATTACTCGAGATATGACTCTCGACACCACTCTCGTACGTACTTTTGATTCTCCGTCTCAATCAGCGTATTAAATTCTCTCCTCATCAAATAATCTCCCTCAGTCTTTTGATCCAAGACTGAGTCCCTTTCCTGTTTCTAGTCCGAACCTCCTCATTCGTAAGGGTATTTGCAAGTGCCAGTTATGATGGCTTCCCCAAGTTCGAATTCGCACTCAGAACATACCAGGGACGAAGCAGTTCTTGCCAGGTTGGGATATAAGCAAGAGTTTCGCAGGGAGTTTTCTCCATTAGAGGTGGGTCCTCATCAGAGCCTTGGGCATGCATGACAACGTCCTTACACAGGTCTTTGGTGTTGCATTCAGCATCGTGGGGCTCCTTCCATCCATTGCGTATGATGCGTTATTCTACCGAGACGAATTGTTCGCTGATACAATGTTTGTTCAGATCGGTGCTCTTCAATGCCATGCCCAACGGTGGTCCTCTTGCAATGGTTTGGGGTGTAAGGCTTTACATGTTAAAAGTATCGGATCTTGTACTCATTCCGTTATACAGTGGCTGTTTGCCTGTGTTTTTATCATGTGTATCGGTTTGGCCATGGCGGAGCTTGCATCTGCGGCACCAACCTCAGGTGGAGTATGTCCTTCATCCTGTCGCCGATACAGACCCGACCTCTCACAAGTATCTAGTTGTATTACTGGACCTATTCACTTGCCTCCCCTCATTGTCGGAATTTTCTCTCGTGGATAGTTGGGTGTGAGTATGACCTTTCCTTTCAAACTCGTTTCACTGACATATGCCATCACGCAGATTCTAATACGATCGCGTCTATCGCAGCACTTGGTGAAGAACTCAATGTGCCATGAAAAATTCGCTTATTGAGTTACGAAACTAGCTTCAGTAGATTGGGCATGCGCGATCCAGATCACAGCGGCAGTTAGTATTGCATCTAATCAAGTATACGTGACAACCAATGGAGAGATCTAGCGAGTGTTTTTATGTCTCGTCGATTTGTCAGCTTCCCTGATCCCTCGCAGTGGTATATTTGCAGCGTTGGTGTTATCCCATGCTGTCCTTGTGAGCCTCGGGACACAAATCCTGGCAAGACTTCAAAGACTATACATCCTCCTAAATGTGTGGTAGGTGTTATATTTCCGTCTTGTACTAGTTTCTTCAGGTTCACTGCCTGAGGCAGCCTCTGCTTTATAGTCATCATCGCGCTTCCAATCGCAAACGCCATCAGAATTCAGAAACAGCGCCAGCTACGCACTCGGAGACTTTACTAACTGTATGTGACATGTACTATTGCCATCTCCATCTCATATTTTTTTGTCAGTGGACGGCTGGCCATCTGGATTTTGCGTTCATATTGAGTCTATTGGCGCCTCTCTGGACGATAGGTTTGGCTTATCCCTTATTGCTCCCATTTATTTGACAACCTAACAGGTGGTTATGATTCAAGTGTACACATAAGTGAGGAGGCATCCAATGCCACTACCGCCATACCATGGGCCATTGTGAGTAGCACTATAAAAACTGTAGCCACAATACCAATGCAAGCAGATCGGCTCCATTGCAATATCTGCAGCCCTTGGCTGGGGTGCGTGTCACGTTGTCGAATATATTGTTACGAATTTAATATCTTCCAGGCATCAATGTCTCCCTTGCATTTTGCATGGGCAGTGACCTCGAAGGCATCTTGAGCAGTCCGATCGGTCAACCTATGGCGCAGATATTTTACAACTCTTTTGGGCAAAAAGGAGCGTTAGCCCTCTGGTCTCTCGTCATTGTGGCACAGTGTGTTCTTCAGATATCAGGCTCCCCTTACTGCTCTAAAAGAGGAACAGATATATGATGGGATCGAGTATGCTGCTTGTCGGTTCCCGCCAGACGTTCGCGTTTTCTCGTGATGGCGGTCTACCGTTCTCGCGATATTTTTACCGAATCAATAGCTACACAGGAACGCCAGTCAATACTGTTTGGCTCGATGCTTTGCTTACTCTTGCGATCGGTCTTCTGGCGTTCGCGAGCACACAGGCTATCGACGCAATATTTACCCTCGCAGTCACCTCTTCATACATATCTTACATCACCCCAATCGCAACCCGTTTCGCTTTCAAGAATGATTTCAAGCCCGGTCCATTTAATCTTGGGAAATTTGTGAGTCAGAAAGCAATGGATGTGATCTTAGACTTATGTCTCTTGCAGAGCTTTCCTGTCGCAGCAATCGCTGTGTCATGGATGGTCTTCATGAATATGGTTTTCTTCTTCCCCACGACCCCACAGACTACTGCGCAAGAGATGAACTATACAGTGGTCGTCCTAGGTGGTTTCATGTCCCTCGCTGTTTTCTGGTATTACTGCCCGGTATACGGAGGAGTACACTGGTTCAATGGACCTGTATCGAATCTAGTGTCAGCCGAGAAGGGGCAAGATGATGAATCGGCGTCAGAGAAGACGGGGAAAGGGCGAGGAGTAGATGCTTGATCGTGGACGCATCAGTCTAGTTCTCAATGTTATGACTGTTGTACCATGATTATGCCCTGCTTTAGTCCCTAGTCACTCGAAGCCTTCATAAATACGTAGCGTTGACTTGAGTAAGAACTCCATAGCTAACATGAATCTTTGAGGGATTATCCGGTATGAATCTCAGAAACCATCAGGAACGCTTGAAACAGAGCTGCGCCGATCTGTAAAACACCCAAGTTCTCGCTTAGTAGTGGAAGAAGTTTGATGTGTTACGAACGCTTACGACTCAGTGATGCAGCTTGCCAATTGGTGGAATTGGCATCAGCAAAAGACCCATAATTTTCGCTTGTCAAAAAGAAGTTTGATGCTTACGGTGAGCTTACGGCGCTGCTAATGGAGCAACGCAATTGGTGGAACTGATTTTCCGGTAGTTACAATGAATTATTCTAATATCTCGATATTCAACCATTAGTCTAAGGTATGCATTCCCAAACCCTAGGCTAGGGCCACTCATTAGTAGTGAAATCTTGACAGCGATTAATACATGGATTCAAAACTATGTTGCTATTGTGAGCTACCGATACTATGCAAACTCTGTACTCAATGTGTGATAACTCTCCTTATCTGCGAAATTGTTCAGAAAAAACAGTCGTAGCTCTCCAAACAAACGGTCAAAGAAATCTTTTCATCTATCTTTTCACAATATTCTGGGATTAACTCAACAGTGTGTGTTACACTTGTCAATGGGACCACACCACCACATCTGTGTTTACCATGTTGGTCTTCCACATATGAACGCTTGACTGTCCATATCGCGAGTTCAGGGCGGTCGTTAGGACTGGCAATAAAGTGGTAATACTGAATCTAGAGGAGCAGACAGGATATATATGATGGCAAGACCAGGTTAGAAGCACGTGGAAGATTAGGCTGAAAAAATAAGTCGAACTTGTGCAACACGAGTTGCTGTTTAATCTTGTTAGTCTTGGAACATGAACACAAGAATAGACATACTGATTTGGCCATTGTCGCCTGTGATGTTGATGAGGACATTATCGCAGTTTCCGAGGGGGAAACTTCACCAGGTGGATATGCCTGTACCACTCTGCTTGGCATGATCAGCCATGGCTGGAAGGCAGAATGAAGTTGCAGTCGAAATTTTTTCCACGTGCTAAAGTGCCTGTATCTGTGGTCCCAGCAGGTATGCTCACTGGTGGAGAAAGAAAAATGTCCTATGAACTGAGAGAGCACATGATCAAAGTCAATGAGCGAATATACACTATGAATATCGGTTGGTGACAAAAATTTAAAATCTGGTGTCAGTGTCAGATGGAAGGCAGTGAGGGCATCTCCAGAAAGGATGCCCTTGAGGAAATGGTTGCGAACTGGTCGAGGACCATGAACAGAGTGCGTTTTGTCAGGGAGAATACAAGAAATCCAGGAGAGCGCTGGATTGATAGTTGTCGCAGCCTCGTCTTCAGTAGATATCACATTGACAAGTGATGCGCCACGAGAATGTAACAACACATACAGGTTAAACAGTTTGATCGACTCCTGCCGATTAAGAATTCATACAGACTGCTCCACAAAGTCGTTGGCCTGCCAATTTGTTTGTACAAAGAGATCTTTGCAGTGAGTGATGAGCAAACACTCTGTCATATCTGCCAAAAACTGCATCAAAGTGCCCAGTCTCTCGACTGTGCCTCTAAAACTTTGTAGCAGTTTGAGTTTGGGAATGAAAAGTCTTCCTTAGAACCCTTTTTTCCCCTCCTTGCCTGGGCCTCAATGATAGCATCTTTGAATGCGTGAAAGTCTGAAAGAGCCTGTACCATTGACAGCAGGGTGTCTGCAGAATGAACTGGATTTTGGGCAAGATAAATGAACTCAATGAGGGCGTGGAGTGCGTGAATAAATCTAGGTGGAGCAGCACCTGCAATTGAAGCAACAATGGTGCACTGGATATCCCGATGCTCATGGCCTGTCATTTGGTTGACATGTGTGATGCCTTTGGTGAAGTGGTGCGTCCCCACCCGCTTGTGCTGAGCGATGAAGCGAGCATCGAGCTCAGGTTTTCCTACTACCTCCTTGGTCCAGTTGAGCAGATGGTCGGCAAAAACTTTGAGGCAGGTATGCAATATCTTGCCAGTGAGACAGACAGATGGGCATGCATATATCCAATCATGCAAATATGGCATGTGAACTCCAGATAGATTGACTGCTTTGGCTGCCTTCTGGAATTTGTCAAGATCCAAAACATCAGTTGTTTTGGAGATCTCGCAGATAAGTTGTAGTGTATGTTGACCAGTACGAGGAGGATAGAGAACTCCATCACCAAAATTTTCTTGTAATGCCATCATTATAGGAGACACATTTTTGCTGACCACAGCTATCATGGAAGCCTCTGGAAGGTTGCATACGTGAGCGACAAGTGGCATAAAGACATAATGAATGAATCTGGAAGGATTAGGCATAAAGCAACCTGTCTTGGCTGCCAGTTTGAGGTTGGCGCAGACAAGATCAACACACTTATGCCACAACCGCACCTGAAGAATTGTTTGATAATCGGGATGCACACGAAACTTAGCAATGGGCATGTAAGCGATACAGCGCCAAGCTTGGAGTGTGGCCTTAGAGTGAACCTCTGAATCAAGATTACTGATAGTGATGAAAATGGAGTGCATCTCAAGCCCCCCGGTGGTTCTCGTCATGGGAGTTTTATCAGACCCTAAGATGATTGGGACTTGCGTAGCACCTAATGGGAGACAGTCCTATATGAAATCAATCTTTGAGTCTTAGACTAAGCAGGGAAAACTGACCTGAATTTTCTATGCCAAATCGGTGCTCATATAATCTCCATACTCATGCTAATTCCTGACATTGAGTATGTGTGGCTGAAAGGTAATGTGATTGGCAAAAACTGGGTCGCTGAAAAGTTGTTTGACAACCTCTAAAGCATCGTGCCAAATGAGTTGGATGAGACGAATTGTCTTGTAGCCCGTAAACTCTAGATTTGAAACTTTCCATTCTGCAAAGCAGGGTAGAGCATCCATCCAGTCCAGAAGTTGATCTTTTGAGGTGAAGGACGGTTTTGGGTGAGTGTTAAACTATGAAAGAAGAGTCAGACTGGTGGAATAGTACTACTTAGAGTCTCCTACCCATTTCAGCTTCAAGAACTTGTCAATCTGCGTCTGGTTCAGGTTTTTGACCAAGAACCTAGCTAGTTCCCACTCCCCTTCATCATGAAAAGGATAGTAAGTGTTTACCTCCTGCCGATAATTATACTGATCTTCCTGCAACCTGTCAAATAGGTTTTTGCCAAGACCAAAAACATATCCAGAGCGAGGATGAAAATGGCCAGTAGTGTACGATGTCGATGGATGTGAACCTCGCAACCCAAGAGGAACGGGCGATTGTTGTGGATGTGCTTCGTGTGGCCAACAGGTAGACTGTGAATTGAGATGTAGAACAACTGCTTCGATGGAAGAGAACTCCCCACTGCAGTTGGAACACAGCCTGTTAAAGGTACATGCATGGATAAGCATACTGGTAACAGTGAACGATACATACATTTGCTTTGGGCGATGAGCTCAGTGTTGCAGTCAGAAATGCCTAAGTCTTTCATACTCTGCTGCTTGCAATGCTGACTGTATTCACAGTGTGACAGGATATCAATGTATCAGCTTGCAATTGAAGGCTGGAGAGATATTAAGGCCAAAGAAACACTAGGCTGAAGTGACACAGTTTCCTGAACTATTTTCAGTCGCTCTTTGACCCAGCATGCCCCCTTCACTTCCATCTTCATCTCCGACACGGCACAGCAGTTGCCCCCCTCCATCAAGCAGTCCCCCATTGTCTCCTCTATCAGCTTGTTCTTCAATTCCTGGGTCACCTTTTTTCATTTCAACTCACATCTCAGGGAGCTCTCCTGATACCAGACATTCCGACCTAAGTACTTCACTTAAAGGTATCTCAGTGGAGATGACACCACCCGCCTATGACTCCGGCTTCTGCGACCAAAGGCCTATTTTATAATCCATCCACATCTCCGGACCCCTCCCGCAATGCTTGACATCAGTTCATACATGAACAGATGAGCAGAAAGCTTGTTCCATACCCCCCCCAACCCAGCTCCACTTGAGGTTCATTTTGCAGCTCATCTTATGGGGCGAGAATGCAAACCATATGTATCCTGTGAATCTCTTGTCAAGGTATAATATATATTTCCATTATCCAGTTCCAAATACTTATCTATATGCTATAAAGCATGCCGGACACTTAGAAAATGGCCTCTCGCAAATGTGTCCTTCAACACTGTACAAAGGATACCAAGCACAACTTGCTGCTCGTGAAACTGCGCGCCAGCGCATGCTGGCTACCATGTGGGAAATTGAAGAAGCTGAGCACTTCATTGCATTCCTCAATGCCATGCACACCGATAACGAAGACTGGCTCAAATTTATGGACGCTCAGTTACATAGCTTTAGGAGCCTTTTTTCTGAGCGTGACTACACAGAGGTCGACGATGATTGAGACTACCTTCAAGCAGTCTATGAAGACGAACGCAAAATTCTCAAGGTCATCTCATATCAAGCTGAGCATGTGGCGAAGGTTTTAGGCTCGCATGTCGGCAATGCTTTCCAATCTGGAGTTGGAGCATCCAGATTCCCCTCATCACAACCTGAGGTTATTGATGATGAAGATGACGGTGTCAGCAGGGCATCTATGAAATCTGGGGGATCCAGATCCCCCACCAGCAGTGGGGGCCCTGGATGATGAAGACGACCCCAAATATCTAGGAATCTGTGCAGACTATACTGCAAGCCTTGGCATTCATCCCGAAGCCTTGTGCAGTGCTGCAATGTAAGTTCCTATTGTGGTAAGTGGAGTACACATGTCTGTTCATTATTCCACACTGATCTATTGATAAGGAACATTGTAATACACGCATCGTTCTTCCCTCATAGCACTTTTCTTGACTCTATTGGTTTGTCATATGCATACTGTTTTTTTACATCCTTACCCCTTTATTTCTCCGATTCTTTAGCTCACATCACAAGTACCAATCACTGAGTCACAAGATGTAAAGTTTGTTTGCGTTGTTTGTGTCCTTCCATTTGTATTAGAACTGTAATCAATGCACCCTTTGCCCTCCCCCAAATGATTCTTCCTGGATGACTAGCAAATGTCCCCCACAGCACAAAGGTAAAACAAAGATTGCAAAACCTCCTCAAGGGTCCGGTCTCAACCCTTCCCACAAACCCACGGACACGCAGATCAATCTCGCTGATGAACAGCCACCACCTCTAGCTCAAATGTTCACCTTCAATCCACATCAGTGGCAGCACCATTTAAACACACACAGCCAGTAAGTGCACCTATCTATTTTTCTGTATACTACTAAAATTACTGGTAGGCTGAGCCCGAGTCATTCAAACCCTGGCCACTACCTGGATTCTTTCAGCGCCGGCTGTGCAAACCCAAGCTACCCAGATTCCTCATACTACAACTACTCTAGCGCCAGGTACACTAATTCGCTGTCTGGCGCCGGCTACACTACCCATTCTCAGCAGGACTTTGCCGCCCATTCTCAGCAGGACTTTGCTGCCCATTCTCAGTAGGACCCCACTGCCCATTTTCAGCAAGACTTCGGCCATTCTCAGCAGGACTTTGCACATCCTCAGCAGGACTTTGCATATGCTGGACCATCAGGTAAGTTCTTGCCTGCACTAACAAGTCTAGCACTTAACCTTAACTGAACTTTCCACCATAGCACCCAGTTGGGTTGGTGATGATGAGGAATTCCAAGCCCTTTTGGTCCCACCACCGGATCTCCAACACTTATGGCCAATGTTGATGGGTGAGATCTCCAAGTCCCATGTGATACATGTAAGTATCATTAGTTTCCACGCCATTGAAAATAAGCCTGACAATACTAGACCACAGGGCCCGCAAGGACATCCAAAACATGTCATCGTGCAAGACACATGCCCCCCACACCACGTCTTGTTATTCCCTTTGTGATGCCCACAATGACAGGGACAGCGGTGGCACCTGCACCTGCAGAATCTGCTGAAAGTCCCGCCACTGAGATCAGTCCCAAGACACGCAAAGAAGCAATCTCAGTCTCGAAAGAGCACATCCTATCCATTATCTTTTCCAAAGACGCATTAGTGTCCCTCGCAGCTGACAAAAAATGCATTGTCAAACAAGTCATTTGTGATGTGAGACCTGGAATACCAGCACTTCTTGGTATGTATCGACATGCAAATACTGACTTATATTGGTTCTTTGACCCTACTAGTTGCAGCTCAATGGATGGCTAATGACAAGGACATTGGAAATATTTGGTGCGCAGTGACAAAATTTTGCACTGCATTCACAACAATCATCCGCCAAGCTGTTGTGATGGGATATTCCCTCTTCCCTCCACAGGGCTGTGATGTCCCCCCAGATACCTTTCATGTTGATTGGGTACAGCGCCTCATTGTAGATTATTCTTTAGCGTTCATGCATCAATACTCCTTTACTGCAGTAAGTTTAATCTATTTTTGAGAACACATTGATTTTATTTTGTTAGGACGGTGCGCTTGTCTATTCTATGATTGCGATTAGATTAGATAAGATAAGATAGTATCACGTGACTCATTTCCAGAACATTCTATTATGTAAACATCATATGATTCCTTTTCTATTTAATGATTGGCTAGTTAGTTCATACTCAGATTCAATCTCCATTTCAATATATGTATATAGGTAGCTTGATGTAGTCAGTAGTTCTTCAGTTCAAACCTCTTGTGTATTAGCTTATTGCTAGCAATCCAAGATGTACCTGCTATTCTCTATCCTCTCGTTGTGATAACCTTGTTTGAGTCCTAGTCTCTGCCCCTGCATTAATTCATTATAAGGGTTGTGACATTAGGTTTGAACTATAGGGGACTCCGACTCTACACATTACCGCTTGCACACTTTTTCTCTTTGATCTGAGCATCCTGCAACTATCCGCGATCCTCACGTCAAACAGAACCGTTACATGTTTTACATTGCCTGGCTTAACAGCTGTGACCTTGATTCTATCACTCTCCCCTTTGCTCATTTGAGCGCATTCATACCTATCCATTTTTGTAGTTAGTAGTCCTATACCAGGCCCTGCCTTACACTGCAGCCACCAGTATACGGAGGTGTTCACGACATTAGGCGTGTCACTACAACTTTGAGTGCTGGCCCAAGACCCTGCCTGCTCAACGTTACTATAATTTTCTTTTTACCTATCATCTTTCTCCATACAATACATAGGCTACTCTACCCAAGTAACTAGAGGAATTTCCTAGTCCAGGACTCAGCCACTTGTAAGCTTCGGCTGGAAGAGCACCTTGGCATTCTAGTTTTCCCACTTGGTGAGTATAGTTGTTACATACAAACTTTTCTTAGTCAGTATCTAGGGAAGAGTCAGTTGGGTTTTACCAGGACCCTTTGACCCTGAAGTACAAGGTTGATCCGATCAGATATTGGGGACCACTTCAGTTTTCCATTTATGTATTCCTTTTCCCACTTCCTTTTCATCATCTTTCCCTTCCAGAAGAGCCGTTACAACTAGCTCTTCACAGACATCAGTGAATTGGGTTCCAGAAAACAACTGGTACTATGTCTGAATCCACTAGACCAAGGATGCCTACAAACATCAAAGAGTTCGTGCAATACGTACAAGATGCAATTGCTGCAAACAGTGTACTGTGGCAAACACAGATTATGAACTTTCAGACGAAAAAACGATGAGCTAGAAACAAAAAACAAAGATCTAGCTCTACGTATTCAGATGCAACAAGCCGAAATTGCAAAACTCTCCGCAACACCTTCCTTTGGTACATCTGCATCTGCCACCTCAGCCTTGATCAAGATGGCCAAACCCACAGAATTCACAGGTGACAAAGATTCCATCAATGCCAAGATGTGGGCAACACAAGTAGCGCTCTATATGACACAGTGGCCCAGCATCACAGAAAGGCAAAGAATCTCAGTCATGCTTTCTTTTATGAAAGGATCTGCTGCTAAATGGGCACAATCCTACATTGAAGAACATGCTGATGGAAATCTGACTTTAGACAAGTTAGATGAAGATTTCACTGCCATGTGGGGCCAGGAAGACCTTGAAGGCAAGGCAATTCAAGAATTAGATTCCCTAAGACAAGGATCTTCTTCTGTTCCAGAGTACGCAGCCACTTTTAGGCAAAAGGCTGCACACACCAAATTCTCAGACTACGACCAATGCCAGAAGTTCAGAGCAGGACTTCAAGACCATGTCAAAACACAACTCGCTCATATCACCTATAAAGAAATGGATAGCATGAAGAAACTTGTAGAACAAGCTATTCAAATAGGACGAAACTTTGAGGAGTTAGATGCAGAGAAGAAGAAGACTTCTTTTTGGACCCCTAACAGGGACACAAGAAACTTCGAACCAAGGGCTGGTCCTAGTCGAGACAGTAATGCCATGGACGTCGATGCCAACAAACAGAGAGGAACTCCTAAACCTCAAGGAAAGACAGGTTCTTTCAACTGTTACCATTGTGGTGAAGAAGGCCATATGGCAAGAAACTGCAAAGGCGCCCCTAAAGCGCAAGTGAAGGCTACTGAAGTGCCAAAGGAAGACTCAATGCCTCAATGGTTTAAGGACTACATCAAAGCCAAAGAGGATAAGGGTTTTTAGAGAGGTCTGAGTTAGAGTCTGCGGACTTAGACCTGAACAATCATTTCTCAATCCTATCTACGTTCTCGGATGTAACAGAAGTATATTTGCGATCAAAATCAGAGCATTTTTACATTCCGATTACCCTGAAAGGACATAATTGACAAGCAGACATAAAAGCACTTGTAGACTGTGGAGCATCAACATTATTTATCAATGAGAAGTTTGTAAGAAAGAATGATGTAATATCCCATAAATTATTGAGGCCTATTCTGGTTAAAAACATAGATGGCTCGTTAAATGCCGCTGGATCAATGACTCATTTTGCTGAATTAGGTCTCAAGATCAGTAATCATGTAGAAGACAAAGCAGCCTTCATGATTATAGACTTAGGAAGCGATGACATTATTATCGGCATTGATTGGCCAAGATACCATAATCCGGAAATAGACTGGAATGCAGGACAGTTTTCGTTATCTAGGTGTCCGATTAAATGTATTACAAAAAAGAACAAAGACAAAAAAATAAAGAAAATAGAAAAGTATCAAAACAGGTAGATACAGTAGATAGAGTACCAGATCTGATTCCCACAGAAGAGGATGACAATGAAGATATGGAGATGAAGAAGGCAACATGTGAAGAGGTAGAAGATGAGGAAAGTCCTGAAAGATGGATTAGATATAGAGCCTCAGTTGCCACGGAGCAGAAAGTAGCAGAAGAAGCTACAAAAAAGAAGAAGTCTGTTGAAGAGATGGTCCCAGACTGGCTTCATGATTACCTAGGAGTATTCTCAGAAGAAGAATCCAAACATTTTCCTGAAAGAAAGAAATGGGATCACACAGTGGATCTTAAGGACGATAATGATCTTCCTCCGAATGTGAAACCCTATCCCTTGTCACCTAAAGAGATGGACACTTTGAAATATTGGTTAAAAGCTGAAACTGCACTAGGACGTATTAGAGATTCACAATCTCCAGTTGCAGCACCTTTCTTCTTTGTGGCCAAGAAAGATGGCAAACTTGGACCTGTAATGGACTATAGAAGGCTTAATGAGAAGACGGTGTGAAAGAGAAATAGCGACTAGGCTGTTAGTAAACTAGTGCCACTTATCCAAATAGGTGCGAGTGTAGTGTTCGACCCAAGAGGACTGCTATTGAAGCAACTCCCTACTAATATGCAAGGGAAGCGATAGTGTGAAGGGCTAAAACCTATGGTGACCTAAGACCAAAAAACTGATGAGTAGTGCTATAGTGATAAGTGACAAGTGAGTTCCGACAGAGAAATGTGCATATAAGTGAGAAGTGCTATGCAAGTTGTTTTATGCGATAGCGCTATGCGACGTCCGACTAGCGACAGCGAGAAGAAATCAAAGGGAGCGAGAGCAAGAAGTAAGATAAGACAGTGCAAGTGAAATGCCTGGTAGCGACTAGATTGTAGCGCGACTACCAATAGTGATCCCAATGTTGCAAAAGTCAAACTTAAGAGGGAGCTTTAACAACGTGCACTTAAAGCAAGTCAAGCGACACACAATCAGAGAGATTGGCAAGAGTGGAATCAATTGCACCAAGACTAGGATATAGCGACTAAAGTGACTCCAACACCAGCAAAGGTCCGGGGAAGGGAAGTATTGTACTGTATGTGCGACAGATCATTTTATCATACTGTGTAAGGGTTCGGAATTGCGTAGGCAAGTATAGTAGCGACACTGGCGAGGGCACGATGTAGCGACAGGTAATAAAACATGCAGCGCTGCGGAACACGAGGATACATGCAAAAGACCTGCGACTGATCAGTAGCAACATTTAAGGACAAATAACGCACCAGCGGAGGTAGGTGGATATAGGCAGGACATGGGAGGACGGAATACCTAGGTGTTGGACCAGGTAGCGCGCTATGGGAGAAAAGTGATTCCAAAGCGGATAGTTTGGGAGTTGATAGCGCTGGTGACTAGCGCTTTACTCTTTTCCTCTAGGCAAGGCAAAATATGCCTATGACACTCATATGCGCCCAGCGCTGGTATGATTGTCACAACGGTTAAAAATGCATATCCACTACCGAGATCTCAAGACCTGATTCATGCCCCTACTGGTGCTACAATGTAATCCAAGATGGATGTACAGTGGCTCAAAAAACCGTCCATATGTTTTGGCATTTTTCACTATCTATAATATTGTGTGAGAACAAACAAATGCCTCAAAAACATGCTTATACCACATTGTAGTATGGCTTCAGGGCTTTCATTTGAGCCCTACACCGTGGGAATCGGTGGAGATATGGTGGAGATACAAGGCTCACAAAATGGTGACTCATGCGGACAGTTTTTTGACTCAAGTATTTTACAGTAATAACCAGGTATTCTAGTATTTTGTATGACCTCCCTTGGCTTTAATTACTGCCTCTATCCTTCTAGGCATACTCTCAATTAATTTCTGGCAATCCTCAGCTGTGATCTTCCCCCATTCCACTGCTACTCTCTCCCAAAGCTCCCATACTCCTTTAGGGGGGTTTTCATAGGCTTGAAGCTTTTTCTTGAGTGTTCCCCAGAGATGTTCAATGACATTGACATCAGGAGACTGTGCTGGCCAGTCAAGAACATTGATGTTATGTTCTTCAAACCATTCCCTAGCTCTTCTGGATGTGTGCTTGGGATCATTATCCTGTTGGAAAATGATATCTTCTTCATCAATCCCTGATTCTGCCAAGCTAGGCAGCAAGTGGTCATTTAAAATGTCCACATACTGCTCAGCATTCATCTTCCCCTCAACCTCAGCAAGCATTCCCACACCATTCCATCCCATACAGCCCCATACCATTAAAGAACCTCCTCCAAACTTGACAGTCCCATTAACCTCTCTGTCTGTTAGGCCATCTCCCTTCTTTTTCCATACATACACCTTCCCATCTGACCCAATCCTATTGATTTTGGTCTCATCTGACCATATAACATGCTTCCAGTCCTCTACAGTCCAGTGTTGATGAGCTAAGGCAAAGGCTAGTCTTCTCTGCCTATGTTTGATGGAGAGAAGAGGCTTTTTCTTCTTTGTTACTGCCTTGAGATGAGCTGCCTTGAGAACATTCCTCACAGTTTGTGAAGAGACAGGGGTAGTGATGGTGGAATTGATATAATGGGTGGCTTGGACAGCATTATCAGCCTTTCCTGTAGTGATATGTTGGATAATAGCCCTTTTGTCAGTAGAGGTAAGCTTGGATGGACGTCCTCCACAAGAGTTTTCCTTGTCTGGGTGGCTTTCTTGATGAACTTGGCCACAGTGGACTTGCATATTCCAGTTCTAGAGGAAATTTGGCGAGCAGAGAGGCCAGCATAAGACAGAGAGAGGATATTATCTCTTTGAGCAGAGGAGATGGCTTTCATGGTGATTATGATTATGATACATGAGATATTCTGGTTTATATAGTTAGATATAGTCATAAAATAACATAATGACACCACTTTATAATTTATATAATAGTGGCATGATTTTATGGTGTCATAAATAATGATTTATATAGTTTTAATATACACTCAAAAAACTGTCCACATGAGTCATCATTTTATAAGCCTTATATCTCCACCATATCTCCGCCGATTCCCACGGTGTAGGGCTCAAATAAAAGCCCTGAAGCCATACTACAATGTGGTATAAGTATGTCCTTGAGGAATTTGTTCATTCTCACACAATATCATAGATAGTGAAAAATGTCAAAACATGCGGACAGTTTTTTGAGCCACTGTACGATGGGGGTATAACAATATTCTGATGAAAGAAGGAGATGAGTGGAAGGCAGCTTTCAAAACACCTTATGGTCACCATGAACCAACCGTAATGTATTTTGGGTTGACAAACTCTCCAGCAACTTTCCAAACCATGATGAATGAAATATTCAGAGATTTAATAGACAGCAAAACAGTGGTCGTTTATATCGATGACATCTTGGTTTTTACAAATGGAAATAGAGAGCAACACCTGCGCCCGTCATTGCAGAAGAGTTTTCCTGCTATTGCATTTTTACCATTCCATCAGTTTTGAACCATGCTTTTGTCATCTGGAACCAGTCTTTTTTTAATTTGCCATCCATGCGCAACTTACGTGCTCATCTTGCATATATTTGCACCTCACTTGCATTTATCATTGTCTATGACTTTGCATCTTTTGCCTTTATCCACAATTTCCATTCTTCCGTCTATCATGTCGATATCATCCTTGCATGCCCTATCAAGGGCTATCTGTTTATGTCTTGGCACCAATTGGCCCTTGACCTAGAGTCTATCCAACACAATTGCGCATTATCCGCGCCTAATAACACTTATCATTTGTCTTGTGTTAATATTTTCACAGTGTATCAGCCGCTCCTCGCATATTTAGAGGATATAGAGAACAACGTGCCCAACTGCGATTGTGCGCGCAGCTCACGTGCACATTATCTAACCTTAGAGCACCCCCACGCGCCTTATATCGCCCCATTAGGGCACGCTTTCAACTTGTACCGCAAGGTGCAAGAATTCATTCTGCCAGTCACTAGTCCACCATCAAGCTGCATTTGAAGAAGATTTGGAATATACCTGATAGGAAAAGATGTCGCAGAGTTAGAAGATGAAGATACCACCACCCTCAGTTGCCTTAGTCGCCTTCCACCATCGCCTCACGCGCCTTTCGACCCGCAGCATCGTGCACCCTCAGATAGATGAAGAAGACCAGGAATGCACTGGTAGGAGAAGAAGTAGAAGAGCTTGACAAAGAAGATCCAAACACGCCAGCTTCCGACCCACCCACTCCATCACTCGACACTTGCCATCATTATCCACACCATCTGCTTTCTCCACTCTGTCATTTTGCAATACCATATACCGTCACATAAACCGTCATTTTCATAGGATATAGTTCATTTTACCCTGGGTTTCATCCAGTGATCTCCGCTTTTCAATTTTCATTTTCCCTCATTATAACGTCGTCCAAAAGACTAATAACGCGCTGATATATACGCCTATAGAAAACTACCTAGAAGAAAAGAAGAAAAACAAAAGACCATAGATTGTGCCCACCTAACCCAGTAGGATATCATTTTCTCTTTGCACGCATGAAGCGGCACCATGCACCTTTTTACCTTAGAATGCGCCTCATATGCGCACAGATTTCCCGCATTTCCACACCCATAGGAAGGAATAGATGTCAACAGCCGCACAAAGAAGCCAAGTTGGACTTGGACATCCACACCATTTGCCGTCTCTCTTTCGCATTTTGAATATAGTTTTACTCATGCCATTCAATCCCATAGCACCTATTACTTAGCATGCCTAGTGGGACTTGGTTTGGACATGGATTGGATTGCTTCCAGACCGCCTAGCATCGCCTTATACCCCCACAGATATATTGGACATAGACATCATCACGCTATCATCCCCTCATGCTTCCTTGCAGTTTCACACATCGTCCATTCATCTCCTTGCATTTTGCATTTTGCACATTTTCACATGCTGCATTCTTGCACCTAATGCGACACATCTGCGCCATCCTTGCATTATCATAGTTCTGAGTTCATTTCACAATTCCTGTACCAGAGTCATTTCGCACAAACCGCTGTATGTGACACATTCTTGCGCTTATGCAACACGTTCCCATGCTCGTGCACATCACACATTAGCCACGCCTCTTTGCACTTAGTCGCACTATCATCTGAGCACACGCACATCATACTCGACGATCATCACGTACCCTTATCACCGACTTCGCTCGAGATCCTCACCAGACACACTCTGAGTGGGGACACTCAGTATTCAAAGTCCCCAGTGTCCTGCATGATTTGGGAATCATGCATGGACATGACTACTAGGTATCCCCCTAAAAGACAAAGTCTGTTAGCTTAGTCCTCAGACTAGTCAACCCATACCTTGGTATCAAACCTTGGTCCAATAGTTTCAGTTTTCCCTCAGTGATTCATGAATCCACCATGTTTTGAAGAAAAGTCATATGTGAGATGGGAATCACATAATGACCTAGTTGATATGAGAAGCAAAATGAAGGTTAAGGTATTGCCTTTCCTTTGGCTTATTCACTTTGGCTAGAGAAACCCATAGAGAAAAGTTCAAAGCCTAACAAAAACCTATCTAAAAAGCCTGTGTATTGTGTACTATTATTTGTTCCATTATTTCTGAGTTGTTTTCTCTAGTGTTTCATTACTTTACTTTTCTATTAGGATGCTCTGACTAATCAGATGCTTCATAAAATTCTACCTACAGGGTATGATGTCATAATGATGTCATAGGACTTCACCCACACTCCTGCAGGTATTTTGTTGAAAGATATGATATCATGTTCCATGGAATTTGCTAGAACATTCCAATGACTCATAATGACTCAGAATGATGTCATTATCCCACCATGAATATTCTGGAATGTTTATTTGCACCTGCTAGAACATTCTGCTCCAGTTTTTAGAATATTCTTCTCACATTCTGAAGTCATTACATCACCTTTTTACTTACATAATATTCCCACACAAAATGTATATAAGGAGAGCCCATTCTCCCCCAAAAAATAGATCTCCCACTTGTTGCATTCAAGAATCTCCCACTTGAGCAAATTGAACTCTCACCTAAGAAGCTTCAGTCTGAACAAATTGCTGCTTACAAAGCCCATTTCCTTTGTAAGAAATGTCCAGACAAGTGCAGGGAAAGTGTTTCCCTTGAGATTACATAAGTTTCTCGCGATAGAAACCCAGTTTTGTGAGACCAGTGTTCTCACCACATAGTGTTTACTGACCAACACAAGCTTTGGTCACCATTGTTATTTGTGAGACCAGCGTTCTCACCAGGTATTTGTATACTGACCAACACGAGCTTTGGTCATTGTTGTTATTTATCATTGTTTGTTTTCTATTTGTCATTTGTTGTTATTTGTGAGACCAGCGTTCTCACCAGGTATTTGTATATTGACCAACACGAGCTTTGGTCAACGTAGTCACATTTGAGACCAGCTTCTCAACAGTTAATCGTATATTCAGGAAACCAGTTCAAGTGTCTAGACAGTATATCCTAGACAATCCCATAGTTTCAATCAGAAATAATAAAGCTCCGGCTAAGTTAATCTGACTGATTGGTTTAGCAAGCCTCCCAAGAACTCACACATTATCTACCACGAAAGAAGAAACATCGTAGACCGTGTTAATCAAGGACTGGCAAGAAGTCTTATCCAGTGTAATTGTGGTGTCATTACATTCTTACACGTATTTATATAAGACCCTCGGTCGCTAATCCCTCCTCTACACAGTTTAGGTATACCCACCCGCTGGAAGATAAGGAAGGCGACAAGAAGGTAATCAACCGGATGCTAGACTCCAGCATCAGCATACCCATGCAGGAGTTGATCACAGTATCCACCGACGTCCGCAAGGTGCTCAAGGAAATGACTACCACCAAGCGTGTTACAGTCGGGTCAATATCAGTGAATGAGCTGAGCGGCCAACCCGAAACGCATGAATTCCTGAGGAAGTACGATGGTTGTTTGCAGAGGAGCGACGATGTTGGTCAGTATACAAATACCTGGTGAGAACGCTGGTCTCACAAATAACAATGGTGACCAAAGCTTGTGTTGGTCAGTAAACACTATGTGGTGAGAACACTGGTCTCACAAAACTGGGTTTCTATCGCGAGAAACTTATGTAATCTCAAGGGAAACACTTTCCCTGCACTTGTCTGGACATTTCTTACAAAGGAAATGGGCTTTGTAAGCAGCAATTTGTTCAGACTGAAGCTTCTTAGGTGAGAGTTCAATTTGCTCAAGTGGGAGATTCTTGAATGCAACAAGTGGGAGATCTATTTTTTGGGGGAGAATGGGCTCTCCTTATATACATTTTGTGTGGGAATATTATGTAAGTAAAAAGGTGATGTAATGACTTCAGAATGTGAGAAGAATATTCTAAAAACTGGAGCAGAATGTTCTAGCAGGTGCAAATAAACATTCCAGAATATTCATGGTGGGATAATGACATCATTCTGAGTCATTATGAGTCATTGGAATGTTCTAGCAAATTCCATGGAACATGATATCATATCTTTCAACAAAATACCTGCAGGAGTGTGGGTGAAGTCCTATGACATCATTATGACATCATACCCTGTAGGTAGAATTTTATGAAGCATCTGATTAGTCAGAGCATCCTAATAGAAAAGTAAAGTAATGAAACACTAGAGAAAACAACTCAGAAATAATGGAACAAATAATAGTACACAATACACAGGCTTTTTAGATAGGTTTTTGTTAGGCTTTGAACTTTTCTCTATGGGTTTCTCTAGCCAAAGTGAATAAGCCAAAGGAAAGGCAATACCTTAACCTTCATTTTGCTTCTCATATCAACTAGGTCATTATGTGATTCCCATCTCACATATGACTTTTCTTCAAAACATGGTGGATTCATGAATCACTGAGGGAAAACTGAAACTATTGGACCAAGGTTTGATACCAAGGTATGGGTTGACTAGTCTGAGGACTAAGCTAACAGACTTTGTCTTTTAGGGGGATACCTAGTAGTCATGTCCATGCATGATTCCCAAATCATGCAGGACAGCATAAGGTGCAGTGGTTTGTGTAGTGATCTCCTCCGCAGAAATAACACACGTTGTTGGAGAGAGGTCGCGTCTGGCTATACTCTCGTTTTACCACAGTTCCGGTGGCGGGTTGCTGAGGTGCGGGTTGCTGGTTAGTTGCGGGTGCGCTAGGAGGTGAAACAGCGGTTACTGTGGGCGCGATGCTGGGTAGCAAGAATACCGCTGCGTTGTATACTTCTTCCAAGGTGTATGGGTCGTCGGGATGGTGGTCGACTAGCTTGATCTCTAACCTTCGCTTGATGGCGGTATTGGCCGTGGAATGGATGCCTTCTAAAAAGTAGCGACCAAGCTCGAGTTCTGCTATCCTACTCTTGTCAAGGAGGTATTGCGAAACGTGAAAGAACTTGCAGTAGAACTGTCCAAGTTCTTTCTTTGAGTGAATCGGTTTGCGGACTTGTTCTCTGCAAAGGTTTTCCAAATCAGTGCATGCATAGCGATGATTGCCTTCACATCCTGGGTACATAGCCTTGATGGCATTGACAAACTTGTCCCAATCTTTACCTTTCGCAGTGGGTCTTGATGCCCATGTTTCTGATTTGTCAACGGGCACATATCGGATCACAGCCTTGATGCACTGTTCAGCAGTAAGTCCTGCATGGTCAGCAAGTAACTCCACATCCTCACAAAATGGTATGAGGCGTGTTGGTGTGCCATTGAACTTTGGCGCAGCGTCGGTTCCTCTAAGAGGCATCTTGAATGGTGCAGAAGACATGATGGTGGGTATGACGGTTTGAGCAGGTTGAGTAAAACAAGCGGGTTGTACGACTGGAGGAAGGGCGGTAGTAAATGGTGCTGTCGAGGAAGATGCGGTATGAATAGTGGGGTCGGGTATGGATGGCGGGAGAGTGCTTAGTCGCTTTTGCGGAGACAGGATAGAGCTAGGTATGAAGGAGGTGGGTATGAAAAGGTTCTGCCTTTCGGGTGAATCGTCGTGAGACGGAGTAGAGGGGGTGAGTGATGATGCGGTGGAGGGAGTGTCTACAGTAATGAACAGAACTCAAGGGAGCGGAAGGTAATGTGATGTTAATTGTCCGAGGGGTTCTTCCTCTTCTTTGAAGTCGGAGGTAAGATGGCGGATAACAGTAGCTTCCAAAGATGAGCGGGATCGCGAGTCAAATGCAGCGCGCTCAACTTCTTCATTGGTGGAATCTATTACTGAGTAGAAAAAATCTTCTTGCGAAATGTCGCTAAGGTCGTGAGGTTTCCGGGTCTTGGTAGGTCTAGGCGGTGTGCCTTCCAGCTTCAAATGGCCCCCTCGCGGTGGGCTCCAGTTGTGAAAGAGAAATAGCAACTAGGCTGGTTAGAAACTAGCGCTACTTATCCAAATAGGCGCGAGTGTAGTATTTGACCCAAGAGGACTGCTATTGAAGCAACTCCCTTCAAATATGCAAGGGTAGCGATAGCGCGAAGGACTAATAACCTATAGCGACCTAAGACCAAAAACTAATGAGTAGCGCTATAGCAATCAGCAACTAGCGACTAGTGAGTTCTGACAGAGAAACGTGCGTATAAGTGAGTAGTGCTATGCAAGTTGTTTTATGCGATAGCGCTATGCGATGTCCGACTAGCGACAGCGAGAAGAAATCAAAGGAAGGGAAAGCGAGGAATAAGGTAAGACAGTGCAAGTGAAATGCCCGATAGTGACTAGATTATAGCTCAACTACCAATAACGATCCCGACGTTGTGAAAGTCAAACTTATGAGGGAACTTAGCAACTCGCACTTAAAGCAAGTCAAGCGACACGTGATCAGAGAGATTGGCAAGAGCGGAATCAATTGCACCAAGACTAGGATATAGCAACTAAAGTGACTCCAACACCAGCAAAGGTTTGGGGAAGGGAAGTACTGTACTGTATGTGCGACGGGTCATTTTATCATACTGTGTAAAAGTTCGGGAATGTGAGGCGAGAACAGTAGCGATACTGGCGAGGGCACGATGTAGCGACAGGTAAGAAAACATGCTGCACTGCGGAACATGAGGATACATGTAATAAGACCTGCGACTGATGAGTAGCGACATTTAAGGAAAAATAACGCACCAGCGGAGGTAGGTGGACATAGGCAGGACATGGGAGGACGGAATACCTAGGCATTGGGCCGGGCAGCGCGCTATGGGAGAAAGCGGTTCCAAAGCGGATAGCTTGGGAGTTGAATAGCGCTGATGACTAGCGCCTTACTCTTTTCCTCTATGCAAGGCAAAATATGCCTATGACACTCATACGCGCCCAGTGCTGGTATGATTGTCACACTGCCTTCACAACAATCCTCCATCACCATCGTAAAGACTGAAGATTGCGATAACTTTATTTGTCATACTGTGGTCTTACTGGCCATCGTCACAAGAACTGTCCCACATATTTCTGTCGTGTATGTTGTAACCTTGCGCCAGGACACCTGTCGGTCTTTTGCAAAGAACTCAAAGGAGAAGCGGTAATCCCTTTGGTTTGGACGGACAACAGGTTCTACGATGCTCTCTCTAGATGGGAGGCTGATAAAGACGCTGCCTTAGAACAGATCTCAGTTGAAGAAGACGAGAAACTATTCTCTCAATGTGCAGGAGACCGTGACAACTATGACACTTACAATAATTATGAATGTTGAAATCGGTGACTTCAACAATAAAACGGGGTAATGTTACAGTCAAAGTACGCCCCTATTCATTTTTCCTTCTTTTACTTGTATTACGTCACGATCACTATCAAAGCTGTCGCTAGACTTATCTTTTCTTGCCTTATCTCTGAATCATTGTATTACATCATGATCGCTATCAAGCCATCACTAGATGACCTATTCTTGTTATCTCTGACTCGTCCTTATCTCTGACTCATTCTGACTTCATCATACCTACCCTAAAGCAGTTACCATTCACTATATAAACTCGCTTTGTACTATGTAGTTCTTTACTTTAATCTTACTAGGTTTTACCTGGAACTTCCTTCGCTTAAGACCTCCAATCTTAAGTCGTCTGAACTTGATTCAAGTCAAGGACACTCTCCTTGTCTTGTCTTAGTGAACCATCGAACTCTGGTATACACCAGAGCCTTGAACCGACCTTGGCCGATTACTCTTATCGAGTAGCCATACGTCTGAACTATCCTAGTTCATAACAATTCCTCCCATAGCGTCCATCCAGGACAACAATTTCGTTTCTTATATTACCGAGGCTTGTATGCCCAATGCCACCTTTATCGCGGCCACTCAAGGCAAAGCTGATGCATTTCGCTCCCTCAACAAATGGATTGAACCCAGTATTACCTATCCATAATCTCTTAGAGATGAAAATCACGCCACTCAATCGACGTCTCCCAAAGACGAAATCCTTGCCGCTCATACTATCCCTACTAACCTTCTGAACCGCCAGGGACTAACACTGTTAGAAAGGAAAGCCCTGGAGGAAGCAGAAGGTCTGTTTTCTCAATATAACGCGCCTACCATCACTGACAATCCTATGCTAGACTCAAGCATCACTCAAGAAGCTCAACCTGCCAAGGAAAGTGGACGTTTGAAAGTCCTAGGGTTTTATGATGCTCTGAATACTATTCTTGCACGCGCTACTCAGGATGAAGACAATGAAGACAACTGCCACCCAAACAGAATCCAAGAAGTTGTCAAAGAACATGAAAGGTGCAGTCCCCATCTCGTTCTAATGCCTCTACCCCTCCTCCTTCATATGACTCATCCAACCCTTCTTCTGTACCCCCGGCTTCTCGGGACAGTGTCTCGAATGTCGACGGTACCTTCGACATCTTCTTTATCCGACCACTTTCAACTGGAGGACCCATGCTTATCCCACCATCACCATCTATGACGCCATCATCAATCTTTCCTTCAACTCCTCCCAACTCCAACTCCAGCTTCTACAACAACAAGGCTATGCTGTCGCTAATGCCTTCAAATAAATATGTTTCTCCACCAGCCGAGCCTCCTCCCATCAAACCAAAACTGGCACATGCCAAAGCGTCTATCTATGAGGAAGACGTACCTATGCTCAGTCTTTCTGCAGAATCGTTCGAAACCACAACTGGTGATATCCCTTACCATGGCCATTTGCGCGCTGATGGGAGGACCACAATCTTGTTCGACAGACTGACAAATGCTCATGCTGAACAGTACCTTACCTCTACCTATGCCCAATATAATGATTATCATTCTGTTTATATCCCTAACATGATCCACGCCATTGAGTCTTCTGTTTCTGCCAGGACAACATCATCTCCAATGACTGGAATGTCCACATGTTCCGAGATGGGACATATACTGGTCATCCTGTTATTTCTGGGGGTATTAAACTCCCCATGGGCGGTCCTCGTTCAGGAAGAACATGGCAGGAACGCATTCCTGAACTCCATGACCACCGAGCACACATGCGCCACATAATTAATGTTCTCGACACCGTCTTATCCACTCGCATGCTTGCCGAAGCCACGACTCATGCAAAGACTATCAAGTGTGATAACCTCTTGCATATCCAAGGGGGCCTTACTGAAAAAGTCTATGCTGGTCATTATGATGATGTTAACCCGTTTTTTTCCGAAATCGAAAGGAAGCGCCTGAATGCCTATGCTGCTGCTGCCGAAGCACATGGAGAGCCAGAGCTCGCTTCGAAGATCCTAGATGCCCTACTCATGCCTTTCCCCAACAAAGATATTGTCAGCACCCTCACTGAATCACAATTTCTCAACATCGGAACTTCCCAAGATATACTGCGCCTCACACATGAGCGAGATCTTGTACTTGGCATCACATGCACCGGACTTGCTATTGTTGCTACTTCCCCTTTTCGCTCCAAGAAATTCGACGACCTTGGATTCTCAAATGAATGGTATATACTCTCGGATATTAACGAAGAGGATGAGGAAGACCAACACTCAAAATCGAAAAAGTTCTTTCTCTAGCATCCTAGAGGTGAACTCTTGTTTTTCAATACCCTTTTGGTCACTTATACCCTGTTTTTTCAGTAATCGAGATTATTCAACTCCGTTTTCGTTTTTTCAAGTTCAAAGCTTGTATTTTTATCCATCGTGTTCATTCCTATCTCAACTCTTATCCCTCAGCAACAAACTCGTATAACCTCAAAAAAATGGACCCTCGGAGCCTTGAATCATTATCTATGTACTTATATCACCATTTTTACTCCGTTTTTAGTTCTCACGCCTTGTTCAACATGTTTGTTTTTGCTTGTCCTGATTGTTTCTAGTGCTTTGGCCTATTTACAAAAATTACAATGCAGGCTTCTGTGTACAATAGCTAGGCTATGAAGAAAAGGTGTTAAAAGTCAAGAAGTGATAGCTTTAGATATGAGTTACCAGTTCTGTAATTCGAGTCTTTTGCAGTCCGTAATTTCATCCAAACTTCCTAAGTTCAAACAAAGTCACACTTTAAGTCTAAGTCTTTCACATATCCCCGAAAAGCCTCGAGCACCGAGATATTAGTCTATCCCCAAGATATACTTGAAGATGAGACAATAGAGGGAATCAAACATGTCGATTCTCACACCAATTCTGTTGTCAATTTTTAGATGACAGAATCGGGTAGAATTGAGAATCGACAAGAATCGTTGAAGCGGCTCCAGAGCTGCTTCAACAATTCGTTTCATCATCAATTCATCAACATCATGTTGCCATGTCCAATTTTGTAATTTCCATGCGAATTAAAATTGCGAAATATCCATTCAAAACATATCACAAAGAAATACACTGTCCCCTACACTATGACTCAAAGGGCCTACTGCTGTTATAACCTGCTAGCTGTACCATAGCGAAAGCAACAACCAAAAATGCACTTGCAAAGTCTAAGCCCGCTGATGCGAAAGCTAAGAAGCAGCCCACCAAAACAGGCAAGAGAGGATCAAAGGGTCAGGAAGATCATAGTGCATGACCTATTGTTCTGTTACTATTAGGATCCGACAATGCCCAACTACAGATGGACTGAAGATCTTACTTTTCAGATGCTAACTGAGATCACTGACAAAGCAGGTGCTATGAGCGAGAATTGTGCATGATTCAGAGGCAAGTTGCAAGTAGAATCGGGGGTGTTCAAAGTTGGCATCAATTCAAGTCAAAGAATCGAGCCGAAAATCGGACTCAGAATCGGTTGTGAGAATCGACATGTTTGATTCCCTCTAATAGCAGAGTGCTATGAGAGGACTTAGAAAATACCCAAATCAATTCAACCCAAGCAAAACACGTACCATTACAAACCACATATCCAGAAGACTCAGACTATGAATATGATACCGATAGTGAGTCTGATGTCCTTATTTCATGCGAACCTACTGATCAACCTGAGAAACACTCCAGTACTATCTATGTACAAGAGGGTTGATAAGAAAGTTAAGCCTGTATCAGGACCTTTCCTCAGGAAGCTTGCATAGATCGTCACTTTCCACACGACCCCCTCCGTAATTTAATCCCAATAACCCTGAACCCCTCCCAAATTCACTCCTACTGGCCAACTATCCCAAGAGCGTATGGATAGCTTAAAAATAAATCCACAAGGAGTTCTTTGGCCTGAAGAGGAGAAACTTTTCAAACATATCATGAATCTCAACCAAGACACCCTTGCTTTGAAGAAACCGATAGGGGTACCCTAAAAGAATCATACTTCACCCCCTATATCATTCCTACCATACCTCATTCCCCCTGGGAATACAAGAATATTCCTATCCTCCCCAGGATACAACAGAAAGTTATTGAACTACTCAAATTAAAAATCAACGCAGGAGTATACGAACCGAGCCAGTCAGCTTATCGCTCTTGATGGTTCTGTGTACTCAAGAAGAATGGCAAATTACGACTAGTTCATGATCTCCAACCACTCAACAAATATCTATCCGCTGAAGGATCTTCAACTCAGCTGTGGGTGCAGCTGATATATTGTTGAAGGGAGGAAATATGAGTGCGATATGTTCGTCCCTTAGGGGAAGCGGAGAAAGCAAATATCCACTGGTCAACTCTAGGGGGAATGCGCAAAGCGCGTGATAAGGCGAAAGCGCAGGAACAAAGGCGCTATAGGCGCGCGAAGCGCGGGAAAGTCGCGCGTCGAAAAGCGGAACTGGGTGAAAGCAGTATGCGAGTGATAGTGAGATGTTAAGACGTGTACTGAGATGCTGATAAGACAACTGATGCGGATATGGCCACTAGAGCTAACTGCTACTAGGGCTTGCAATGATTTATTCAAAACATAATAAAAACTCGGAGATGGTGACTGTCTATGATGATGGTGGTCCGTGGTAATGTGTGTTGTGTAAAGTAAAAAATGTGTAATGAAAAATGTGTACCAAGTGAAAATAAACATGGTACGATGTTGAAATAAATGATAAATGGAGAAATGCATACCTGGGAAATTGGTTGGACATGGGAAAACACAGTGGGAAGTCAGGCGCCCTATAGCGCTTAGGCGCGGGAAATTCGCCTAAAGCGCGCGCAAGTCGCGCAAGTGTGCCTAAAGTCGCGCGCGTCGCGCGAACGTCGCGTTTATCGCGCAAGTGTCGTGTTACATGCATGATACTGTAGACTCGACCTATGTTGCAATATGTGCCATTGTGAGGCTACCCAGGATCAAGTCTCTACACCGCGATGCCGGACTTATTCCGATAGTAGATGATTTCATAGAATCATTTGCGGAGCGCAATGTTACACCGTATTCGATTTATTCTGGGGATTTGATGCACGAAAATGCACCCAGATAGCAGAGACCTTACAGCTTTCCTAACTCCTTTAGGATTGCTACAATTAACCGCATTACCTATGGGATATACCAATGCACCTGCAGAATTTCAGAAATGCACTAGCTTTGTACTGCAGGACGAGATCCCACACATTGCAAATGTTTTCATAGATGATCTTCCTGTCAAAGGACCGAAGACAATCTACCCAGACGATGAAGGAAATCCCGAGTCTTATAAGAAAACTCAGGGATTAGAAGATTTATTTGGGAACACGCTAATGATGTTCACCGAATCATGCACCATATACATGATGTTGGTGCCACTTTTTCCGCTACCAAGATTCAGTTATGCCTTCCTGATGTCCTCATAGTTGGACAGCGATGCACACCGGAAGGAAGATGACCCGATACAGAGAAAGTATCTAAGATTTTGAATTGGCCAATCCCCTCAACAGTCAAACAAGCACGAGGATTTATGGGACTTTGTGGGACAGTTCGTATCTGGATACTAGGATTTTCTGAGCTAGCCAGACCTA
>NW_024540554.1:0-38853 GCF_016647625.1 Suillus subalutaceus | reverse complement strand
TAGCTCTCTCTAGTGGGGAAGTGTTTTGCACTCATCTCTACAGGTCTCCTCTCCTCACATGGAGTCCTTTAAAGACATATTACCCTCCCTCACGCAGCCTCTCCAGGAGCAGGCACTGCCCCATCGTCAACGGTATCATCGCCCACAACTTCGGCATACTCAGCCACCCTGTGTACGCTCTGAATGATCTGTACCTGGTGACCCACAAGCTACCCTCTTTCGATGAGCCCGGATGCACCTCAGCTTTGACCTCCCGATCTTTTTGATCTGAACAATGCCCTAGTACATCCGCGAACTGTTGCCTCCCCGGTATCGCATCCCCATGCCTTAGTAATGGCTTTTACATCACGATCTCCATCTCCTCCAATTATGTTCAATAATCTCGCCTCTACGGTTCATCCAACACCAGAATCACACCTTCCATTGGTGCACGGTGAACTTCCACAGGTTCATCCTCTTCTTCCGATACATCGCCTCTGGCTGGGCGCAAATAAAGAACCTCATTGGCCCCTCAAAATACTATAAGCACTTACAAGGGACGCCAAATATTTCAGGTAAATTGATGGCACTCTAAGTCAAGTCTGAATTCTGAAGCATTTTTTACGGCATTAACGTCCCAGAGATCATGTGCAATTAAAGTATAGTTGTTACTTCAGAGTGTACAACCTCCTGATCATGACATGCATCGTGCACATAATATTGCCTCCGGATATAATCGGCTCTTCTTACTCTTGTAACTTCATCCCGAACAATACAACATCGTTTTTTTGGCTGACGAGATATTCCAGGCGTTGCGAGTGATTCACCGGGTTCATTTAACATCTCCAGCACTTTGAAGCGGACAGCCCCAAGTTCTGAGAGACTGGACATTATCTTGTGTATTGTCCAGTTAGTGTGGACGGTAACTTGTTTTCCAGACAAACTTCGTTTGACCATCGTCGGTTCGCCGAGCTGGTTGTGATGCCTGAACCAAACTGACGTGGGAATGGGAGAAATGGTTGATCGTGATTGTGCCAGGGTATTGGAAAAATATCTGTCATACTTTATGGCGGTGTTCACTTGGGTATAGCCTTCATAGATCCGAGGTTCCTGCATTCAACTTGATTGACTCTTCTCATGCAATTATTCAGGGTCGCCATGAACGATTTATTGCCATCACGCCCTACTAGGTAGTGCTGCAATTGTCTCCTAGTAAGTGATAATGTTGGGCATGTTCCTTTCAGAGATAACGAAGTGGAAGCGAGCTTCAAGGAAAACAGCTTCATTGCAGCTCCTACCATTATAACCCACCTTTAAACCCAGGGCTTTCCCTCTGTTCGACTTTTACAATTTAGCTAGTGTCTCAGTTACTGAACCAAAGTATAAGCCGAAGGATGACACACCCACCGATACCAGATCAAATGGTAATCGCTCAATGTGACTTCCTGCGATAATCCTTCAATGTAAGCAGACCTCATGTTATTTGTTCGCCCCAGAAGCGTATATCTCAAACAGGAGGATATGCACTGACCGCCAGCCAATGGAACACCAGCGGTGAGTCGTTTTTCATACGTCAACGGACCAAATGTGATTTCAGGAAAGGATGCTATGGCTTCGCCCTTTGTACTCCCCTGAACAATAAGTTCTACCGATCAAATACATCTTCTATTCCTTTTGGGGTGACAGCGTGCTGTCACTAGATCACCAGGTTCCATTAAACTCGGACCCGTCCCCTCCAATATACTAGTCGGATTACATCAAAATGCCGCCAACAGGAAGAAGATTGTAATCCGCCGAGGATGCTGCTCCTTCGTCCCCTATCTAAGGGTTGTGTAAGCACACGGAATCATCAAGCCCGCACACAAGTGGAGGTCTGCTCTCATTTCAGACTCCAGTGAGTTTTCTTCCATCGGTTCTCTTTCAAAAATATTCAATCGAGCGATAGCACCAAGGCGGTTCCGATTTAAGGACCAGTGGCGTAAACAACGGACGGGATCTTGCCCGAAGAAGCCAGGGCCAGTACCATACCCAAGGCTCGCCTCACAATGTCTTTCATAGTATGTAAAACCCAGATCCGCAGATTGTGTTTCCAATCTGTCATCACAGCTGTTGCACGGAAAATAGCCTTTGCCGCTGCTCTACTCATTCTTGTTGCTTTCTTGGATAAGGATATCTTCTTCGGCTGATGGACCACATAGTTCAGTAATGTAATTAGTGTAGATGAAGGCAAAGTACATGGGGACTGGCAGAACAATGTTCTTCGCGCTGGTATTGTTGGTGCTTCTGTCGACTGTGCAAATCAGTTTTCAATTTTCCTAGTACTACAGTAGGGGATAACCAGACCGAGTTAAATCCTACACATTGAACCACAGCGCCCATATCAAAATAGTTAATATCTAGAATATCTAGATGCAGTACTAGGTCGCACATTTTAGATCCACTGAGCCAGTTCGAATCGCAATCGGGCATGAGATCTGGTGACACGATGACTAGTACTAGTAAGTCATGATATGCGATACACCCACTGGAACTTTCAAAACCGTGCAGACTCGCACAGCACATCTTCATGAAAGCAGTACAAAGGTATCATGTTTCCATGATCCCCATGCATGATCAAACAAAGGTACCACTCTGCTCTGGAGAGTATAACTATTGTGACTGTGTAGGACGGGAAATCGAACGACCCCCGTGTAGTACACTTATCTCAGGGTCATGCCACCCAGCCATGACGTGATTTACGACCAAGACTCGGATGTGCCTATGACTGACAGTGCTCCGCCTGGGTCACATACTGATCATACTGATACACGGGTTCTCGGTCAGCGACCTTGTGAGCGTGGAGAATCTACCTCAGATGATGACCCAGTGTCATGCATGGTATGCAACTCATACCATGACAGATACACAAGAGGTGTGATAAGGAAGGTATAATAGTCCCTACTGTATCCTATCACCAAGTTACCCCATCATTTTCCCCTTAGTTATTAGCTAGTATTTTCACTTTCAATCTTCACTTCCATTTTTCCATGTATTTCTATTTTGTTCTATGACATTCCATCTCTTTCTATTTTCCTCAGGCATATTCAGCCAACAGACTTTCTTTTCAGCCACCAAGCATGTTTGTAAGCATGTCATGTGACTGGTAGATATCATGATTTGTAAAGATTGAGCTTGACTCATCATGTTTTGTCATGATTTGTCATGCTTTGTAAGATTTCCAACTGTATTTATAAGCTACTTAGTAAGAAGGCTGATTCAGCACACCAAATGGCATTGTTAGTAAGCACATCCTTACCAATCCATGTGATGACTATGCCATGATTCGTCATGCTTTGTAAACTACACTGTATGTATAATGTAAATTAGTAAACAGGCTGACTCAACACACCAAATGGCATTGCTAGTAAGCACATTCTTACCAATCCATGTGATGATTCATGCTTTGTAATCAGGGCCTCCAAAAGGTATATAAGGAGCCCAATTTTGCCATGTAATAAATGGAGCACTTCCCACCTTCACTCATCTCAAACAGTGTGAGATTAAGTAAGAACCTAAGTACAGGCAAATCATTAGCCTCAAAGTAAGACTAAGAAACATTTATTCAATTATATACTACCTTACAGGGGTTGATTATATAATCTATCAGCTATTCTAACTAAGTTTAACCCATACTATTTTCCTCTCTCTTTTACAGGAAGGGAGACACAATTCACGCTACACATTTCACGCTACACACTACACGAGCACGCTAACTCTCAGACACAAATCATACCATAGACTCAGTATACAAAATAAAATTGTTTTAAACTAACCAAGGAACAAGGAAAGAAGGTATATTGAAATAAATCCTCCCAAGAACTCACACATTATCTACCACGAAAACTAGAAAAGTCGTAGACCGTGTATTTAAGGACTGGCAATAAGTCTTATCCTATATAGTTGTGTTGTCACTATATAAGCGGCGTACATAAGACCCTTAAGTGAGAGGACACCGGTGCGCTTCCTCTCAATTGACTATGCGTCGTGATCGTGATTTACAACTAGTTGCAGGAACGTGCGTCGAGAATGATGAATCAGGTGCGTGATATTTAGAGTTGACATAACTTCTACTCTAATCCCTTCCTAAGGATCGTTTCTAGTACTAATCAAGACGAGAGCACCACTTTGACGACCACATCAGAAGTGTGCTGCCGAGCATCATAACCTACTAATGCATCGCTAACCTGCATGATTCTAGCAAAGTGGTTCAAAGGGCAAGGAACGGGAGCAGGGCCACCTTAAGAAAAGACCTAGGAGCTCCGATGCCAGCGATTTGTAAGAAGCGTACTCTGGCTTGGCAGAATTTCTGTTGAATCTTGTGTAGGGCCCACATCCAGCTCGTTCCGTCGGTCCTGTCTCTCGAATTTTCAGAAATGTCTATTCCAGTTGACTGTTTGGCATTGGATCGCCTGCGTTCAGCCGTAGTTCTTCATTGCATTCTGATATAATCCTGCATGACACACAACCGGCAAATCAGTATTTCGGTACGCTTGGCGAGTTTTGACCATTTTGACAGGCTCAGAGCGCACGACAGTCTGTCAAATTTTCACCTCGGGTTCAAATTGTGCCTCCAGAAGGTGGTCGCGCTGGCACTACCAAGCCATTAGCCTCCGAAGCCAGTTTCTCCAGAAACTAGTAGTGAACCTGACAGCGAAAGTGGCAGCGCAAACGTATCAGTTACATTGCCATTTACAAGTAATGTCAACTGTGCCGCCAATCAGCATCCACCTACCACTTCCCAGAGAGGTGCCGGTGACGTTCACAGAGTCTCGTCCCCCTTTCCTGACCGTGCCCAATCATCATGGCGCCCCCCTATTGACGCAAGGTGAAAGTGAGGTTGACAACACAGAGCTAACCGACAACATAGGTGCCTCCATGGACGAGATGGGCACTGACCCGGGTGGTAGTGCACGTCCAACTCATGCTCAACCACGCAGGGAGCGCACGGTGTGTTTAGTTGCTTTGTTGCTTGACTCAGGAATAATATACTACTAGTTCATTCCCAGCGTCCAAAGATGATCTCGATACAGTGAACGTACGGCTGGGTCGCATAGAAACCCATATCACCGACCTTAGGACTGTTGTGGAATCTCGTCATGGTTCATCTCGCAACGAGGCTGTTGAAGATACTACCAATGACGCTGATACAGAAGGGACCTCAACCCCGCAGCCGTTTAAGAAGACTGGTCCTGTGAAGCACAGATCATGAGGGGAAAATAGGTTCAATGTAATTCTTTTCACTTTGAGAATGGTTTCAAGTGACTAACGGCTCACAGGAGCTTATATGCAATCATGCTCGGATTCTGATGAAGTGAATCGGTGATGACGCACCCTTTATGGGTGTAATACTTCCAGATGAAACTTTACTCATGGACTTTGACCCTCGCCGCGGACCTTGCTGTACTGTGGAGAATTTCACCATTGACATTTAGGGCACGCCCAAGTCCACATGGAATATCTCTGCTACCAAAGTATTCGTGCGTAATTTCATCGCCCATCATCCTAATTTCCATTACGATGCTGTCAAGAAAGCATTTTCCATGCATTTAAGGTCCTTGAGGCGCATTTTTAAGCAGACAGGACTCGATGAGGCAGCTTTGAAGGCACGTCAGAAAGAGGATCGGAGAAAGGAACGCAAACGTTCGGTATGTATCCATGGCATGATGATCAAGTCATTCACCGCTTCTGACATGTTTGCAGCTGTATCACAGGTGTTTGAATGTCGCTCGTACAGTTTCTGACCTACGGCAGCATGTCTCAATGCTCTCAAGAATTGGTCCTGATGGTATGAGTAGCGACGAGACGGCAAACGAGAATAATGTTCCTCAATACTGCATACTTGGAAGGCACTGGCATAGCCTTGAAGTTACTGCTTGGCTGCGTATATTCGATGTGATCTATCGTCACAATTGATATGGCCCTGCGGGGATTGGTTCGCGGGGCAACAATGCTTGAATGCGATTTGAGTCCATGTCCATGGGTCACCCACAGAGGGCTGTCCGTCGACTCCCTTGTAATGCTTACCATGCTGAGTGGTATGATGGGCTCGATCAATACGACCGGGAAGAACTTGACAGGTGTGAGGATGAGGTTTATGCCTTCACACACGTCCCTAACATTCAACTGTAAGTTTCCACTATTTGCATTTGAATTTTTACTTCCATTGCCTCATGCTGCCATACAGGGCTTCTCAGAGGCCAACTGGTGAGCCGAGTCATCTTCAACACTACATGTGAATCATGCACTGCTCTACCTTGAATCACGCCATCGTATAGATACTTGAGTCGTCCGAACTTTGCATATCCAGTTCCTTTTATTGAGGATTGTGATTTGATACCAAGTGGATTTAAACCTAGTATCATTTACCTTGAAATCATAGGAGTAGATACATACATCATAGCCGCCTGTACCTCTGTACCCTCAGGCTTGCTTCTGAGTTGGTCAAATATATTTTGTTTTACATCGCAAATGTTAAAGGAAGCAGCAGAGATACATACTCAGCTTACACTCGTTCGATTCAGATTTCTTGTAGGTCTCAGCAGGACCAGTGGCAGCCTGCATTGGGTCTGTTGGCTGAGCAGACATGTTCGTCTCCTTTATTCCCGCTACCTTTAGGTAGCTGGGTTTTTGTGGATCGTTTTTTTTCGAAAATAACACAGATTGAAATTCACTCACACACAAGTGGCAATAATTTGTCATCATGGTTCAATGGAGTATTCTTTCTCACAATTTATCTGGGTGCATGTCTGTATGTGACGCGTGAAATCAATTGTTTTATTTGCTGTCATCATGTCAATGGTCGAAATGTATCAGTTGTGCGGGACAACTCTTCTTCTCATTCGCTGGTTGCTATGTTGTTTGTGTCGCTCAATCGTTCTTGAGACGGCATGTTACGGGCGCTTGTAACTTTGCTCAAAGGCGACGTGCGGCTGTCTACTGAATTTCCGTTTACTGTCCGCAATACTTTGCCGGCCACGGTTGTCTTGGGACATGATTGGTTCGCGTTTTGTCGCGATATTCTGTACAGTCATTCTGAGGTACCTGCTTATACTTATTATTGTCCAAGTAATTGACACTCAGGCAGCCTCAGCTTGCCTTCACAACCATATAGAGCATTTCAAGGTGCAACTGGACTCTGTCAAACTTCCCCGTCTTTCTTCAGTCTCCCGTGATCAGACCATATAGAAGGAAGATAGTCGTACCTTCCGTATTATGCCGGTGACACGGTTTGTGCCTTCGATAGAATGCCTCCACTGTCACAAAGTTATGGCGGCTCGGGAGCTAAATCTTCATATTCGAGAGAAGCACAATCTTGTGAGAGATTTCCAGGCATTGTATGCCAGAAACTCTGGTTATCATGGTGGTCCGCACCGACTGGCAGCTTCTCCTCAATTGTCCACAGGCAACTTGACGAGCACTCCTTCTGAATCAACCAATATACTGAGCACAGAATCCGATCTTATGCTGAGTACAATTTCAAGCACACGGTTTTCTGTTTGGCAGCAGCAGAATCCCGTTTGACCTCGCGCACCAATGACCATTGACAATATTGCGCTATCTCGTAATCATCGAATGGACTCTTCCAAGACTTCTACACAGCATCTTCGCAACTCAGTGAGATTTCAGGTCCAGGATTTGGTAGATGAATTTGAGGGCATGGATGCACTTCATTATTTAATCTAACGTTGCCGTAGCCTGCTGATTGACCTGGAGAAGATGTGAAGAGATTGGGTATCACGGGACAACATGTGATGTCTTATAAATTACAAGGCCATCAAGGACACGTTGTCTGGACTAATGAACCACGTCAGCACTTACCCTCCCTTGTTGCGTATCAAGTGTAATTCAACTGATCTTGTCCAGGCTCAAGTGGAGTTGCATGTCTGTAACCAATCTCTTACCGGCCAGTCCAGACTGCACACGCTAGACATTCAAGACATTGATTGCCAGTTGTTCAACCAACCCACATGCTACTTCTCAGCTAATTACGCTCAAAGACAATAAGGGACATCGAACTTCACCACTGTCCTTACACCTTGCCGTATCCTCTTTTCTTCACTTCGACTCTGCCATCGTCAGGAGTGTAGTTCCCATTGTGCGAGTGGACTTTGACGGAATATCTGGGTGCATTATTGGTTCTTTTGATCCATGGGTTCTGAACTCTATTTTCAGAATCAGGACCATGGTGTAGCTGCCCAAGTGAATTGTTTATTGGCAGATCTTGTTGTAGCTAAGATTACTGCTAGCTACTTTACTACTTGTACTCGAATGTTGTACCGTGGTTCTGATAGTCCCGATATTGTGCATCCGCAACCCCAACAAGCAAGGAAAGAAAGCAAGCATAGAGATGATCAGACTTAGACCAACCAAAACAGGTAGCGGGCCCTGCCACGGATGTGGCCCTCCACAACTTATATCGAGAACACGGAAAGTGCCGGCAGAGTTGCAGACATGAAGGTACGGCGATGATGAGATTGATTTATATGTACCATCCTTTGCTTGCTATTCTCAATCTTATCACACGTACAAGTTTGAATTCAAGGCACTACATAATCTCTCCTTTAGCTGAAGAAGGCGGTGGAGGAAAGGACATCTTGCTCCTCCACTCAGATATTGCGACATTGGCAGGCCCTGCTGCTATTATATCTGTTCGAGTTGTGCCAAGCTTCCTTGTGGTAGCACCAATGCTGGTGCATCTTCACCCCGTGATGAAGATGCCAACCCGTAAGTCCTTCGTGATTCAGGCATTTATAAAATTAAGCTATCGCAGTGTGGAACGCTACATGTTTGACGTCATCGGTGTTGGAATGACCGCAAACACATCCGTGGATTGGCATAATCACGTCTTGAAATGTTCGCCGGAAGCTGCGGTTCTTGAAGATGAGCTTGGGCGCTTGTATGCTGAAGGTCACTCCTGTCTTGGTGTCCAGACAGAGTTATGCGCGCAGTTTACTACTTCATAGACGCACCGGACCATTGCTCTTACACAGCGCAACTTCCAAGCATACTGGCAGAATGCAACCCACTGATTTTTTTTCAGTGTTTATGTTTATTGTCCATTGGGGCGATGCCCTATGATAGACACTCAAACATACAGGTTAACCAACTGGATGGCAAAGCTCGTTCTGGTGGTCCATTGATTGACCTCACATCCTTCAAAACGAAAGGCTCTCTCCAGGGTTCACAAACCAAACTTCTTGTATGATCTCCTTTGATGAAGTGGCTTTGCTCACTAATTGATATTGTGGGCAATTTTCTTGACAGTGGCAATTTTGTATCCCACTTTCTCAACAGATGCAGGCAGTCTATGTCGACATTCGGTCAATCTATGAAGTTTGCGAGTGCCAGAGTAGGATGTGCAAGTGGACTACTCTCGTCACCTCTCAAATTCTCGTCAAGATACCTTGGAACATCTTCTGCTTGTCGACCTTCTTTATTTGCTTGTATGGATGGTCGGATTCCACACTGACCGGACTGGATACACCCATCTGATGTATGGAGTTGTATTCTGCTCTATGGCACGGCGGTCGCACTCACAATAGCTTCCATGACTTTAACTGCATTTATTGCTTCGTTGTTGTTTAGTACGCTCTTCTCATTTGTCGTCATATTGTAAGTTGACTGATAAAATCACTGCTTACTGATTTGTGGTCTAGTAATGGTGCCCGGCAGCCATTCTGTGCACAGGCGGATATCTAGCAAACCCCAATATGACATTGAACTGCTTCTGCTGTTCACTCCAGATGGCCGACTGGCCTGAGCACATATACACTGGATTCATTCTCATCGCTGGCGTGAGGTTGGTATCATAGTTGGTGTCACCGCATATAATGTGAGTTGCGTCCCCTGCTGCTCACTGAGGTTCACGAAGGAATCTACTTTTCCAAGGTTGTTGCAATTTTCACTCTCACCTACGTCTTTAACATTCGGAAGGCTTTTGCTCAAGCACAAGCTGTAATGTAGAACGAAATATTGGGGCATATGAACGATACCAGGATCTTAACAGCGTGTATGTATGTACGGAATCCATGCAGTGTGTTCTACCTTGTTGCAATAGTGGATTGCAACAGGAAACTAGACTCTTCTTTGAAAGTAGCGACCAGCCTGAAAAATCTTTTCATTGCGGTCGTCATCATGAATATCACCATGAAGAATATGCTGTCAGAAAGTGATATCAGATCTATAATAGACAAGAAACTATTGACAACCACTGTGATGCTGTCCTCTGAAGGTCAACCAAGAAGTAGAAAACTACAGAGAAAATGACAAATGTCATTGGTATACCAACGACCATGGCCGCTGTGAGTCAGGCTTTCGATGAATGGATGATCTATCCCTGCTTCGTGATGTCATGGAACCTGAGCATGGTATTTCCGAGTCTGCCATAGCAGACAAGGCGCTGAAAAACTACTTTAAACTGATCATAAACTTCGTGGACAGAAGAATGCCGAAGAACAAACATGAATAACATGCCTCCACGAGAGAAGTTGTGTCAAGGAGGTGACAGAAGATGGTGCCCATCAAGATAGCTTGCAATATTTGTGCGCTTAGGGCCATGTTGACATGCACATGTGTATAACGGGTATGCAGACAAGCTTGGAAGTGGACGATATCATCTCATATAACTTTGGCCCAGACTAGGAACAGATTTCATAAACCCCTGCTTACATCAGCAAAGTGAGCTGTGCCCGAGTCTGGATTCTGAACAAGCTTCTTGTAACTTGAAACATCTTGATTGCAAGCGATGCCTCCATCCGGATCCTCCGTTCAACCTCAGTCTAGCATCCGGGGTCGCAGAGTCCCACTTGCAGAAGCCCATAAGCTTGCATGGATGGAGTCTTTGATACATTCACAATCTACCTCATCCTCCGCCTCCCTCAGGCTGATCTGTTAAGGACACTGATCGGCCTGACGCAGAGCTATCATACCAAAATCAACACAGCTTTCATCTATATGCAATGGAACAGAATTTGATTATAGACATCACAAACTCGGAGAAGTATATGCGAGCATCCATCTCCATGAGTAAGCCTTTTGTTTTCCTTGTTGCGTTCACGGTATTCTGACTGATTGTATCCTCTCACACCTTGCAGAATGGCGGCTGATCATCAAAATTTTATATATGTTAGGGGAGACTACTCTCGCTTGCACATCGTAATCAAACATACCGGTCAACCTCGCTTTGCATTTCGCTGGAGTTAGTGGGTCTTTTTCCACTGTCTCTACTCTCGCAACTCCCCTCTCCATGCTTCCAACAGGTATCTAGAACCCAAAATCGCCACATTCCTTATCACGGATACTTTGAAAGTGTGGCCTGAAGCTGAAAGGGAGGTCTAATATGGCGATCCTGTGGGCTGCCTTATGGCAAGTTTACTAATAAAGATGATTTACGGAATCTCAGTCAATCAGCCCTTTGTTGCCCTCAGATCTCTGTGTATAAGAATCGATCCACAGCAGTCCACTTACTTCACTCTTTCCAATGGCTCTTTCTCGTAGTGCAATGGCCCTGAGATAGAGCGTACCAAGCAAAGAGCACCCACAGATTCAACTGTACAGTGGGGAGTATCCTTCGAGCAGTAACCAATGTAACTCTTTATTTGTTGGTTGGATTTCCCCGAGACATACAGTGGCTCAAAAAAGTGTCCCAATGTTTGTGGGTTTTCATGTAATTGCTTCATTGTGAGTCAGGGTGTGGGAATCTGACTAAGCTATAGGGAGGTGTCAGAACACTCTGCCTCTTGGCTTTATTTCTGTCCCCTGTAGCGTGGGAATCCGATGTTATCGTGTGAAGATATGGACATTTTAATTTGATGCCTCATTGGGACACTTTTTGACTTTGAATTTGACCAATATAATCTCTATAATTCTAGTACTTAGTGTTGCCTCCTCTTGCTCTAATCACTTCTACCACTCTTATAAACATACTATCTATCAATTCCTAGCATTACCCATTAGTAATATTCCCTCACTGTGCTGTAACTCTCTCCCATAGCTGAAATAGCCCCTATTCTCATCTTTAGCTCCTCTTATCTGTCTAACAGGCAGATTTCTACTAAAACTGGCCTGAGCATGGATACTATTGCTAGATTCATCAAAAAGACCATTCAATATAAGAAAAATATCAAATTAAATCACCCTTTTAGGCTCATACCATATAGCAAAAGATCTTTTGGGTATTATATTTTGACTGGGCAGGCTGCTAATACTACTTAAGCCATCACATTCATTTATTCTATTATCCACACCAGTCTCCACTCAAATAGTCAGGAATGCTCTCAAGGCAGCTAACCTTGAAGCTATAACTAAAAAGAACAGCTTCTCCTATCTTCATCCTATAGAAGGAGGAGACTAGCCTTTGCTCTGAAACACCAGTGTTGGACTTTGAGGACTGGAATAGGGCTATCTGGTTAGATGAGGCAAAAATCAATAGAATGGGGTCAGATGACCAGGAATATGTATGGAAAAAGGCAGAAGAACTACTAGGACAAAGAGAAATCAAGAAAACACTCAAGTTTGAAGGAGAAAGCTTGATGGTATGAGGTTGTATGAGGTGGACTAGGGGAGGAATTCTATATGAGGTGGTGGGGAGGATAGATGCAGAGCAGTGCATCTCGATTTTGGCAGAGTGTCTGCTTAAAAGCATGCAGGAATCAAACATTGATGAAGAAGACACCATCTTACGACAAGATAATGATCTTAAGTATACTTCAAGTTGGCTACCAAATGGTTTGAAAACTATGATATTACTGTTCTGTAATGGCTAGTACAGTCTTTAGACCTCAACCCTATTGAACAACTCTAGAAATTACTCAGGAGGTGTATCAGGATCCTCAATAGGGGCTATTTCAGCTATGGGAGAGAGTTACAGCACAGTGAGGGAATATTACTAATGGGTAATGCTAGGAATTGATAGATAGTATGTTTATAAGAGTGGTAGAAGTGATTAGAGCAAGAGGAGGCAACACTAAGTACTAGAATTATAGAGATTATATTGGTCAAATTCAAAGTCAAAAAGTGTCCCAATGAGGCATCAAATTAAAATGTCCATATCTTCACATGATAACATCGGATTCCCACGCTACAGGGGACAGAAATAAAGCCAAGAGGCAGAGTGTTCTGACACCTCCCTATAGCTTAGTCAGATTCCCACACCCTGACTCACAATGAAGCAATTACATGAAAACCCACAAACATTGGGACACTTTTTTGAGCCACTGTATATGGACGTGCTTAACATGACAAAACAATTATACATTAGACAGAACACGATATAGATGTATGAACATTGCAGATGATGTAGCCATCTTGAATTCTTTTGAGTCGTGTTACACTCTTGCGGATTATTCCCTGGCCCTAAGCCCCGAAATCCGTTCATCGATATCACTAAAGGTTGACACACCCACTCCAGCCAGAACTGATTGCCATGATCCAATGACCAACATGCCGATCAGTGCGGTGATTGACTGCATAAATCTGCTTGGATGTAATGATGAAACATTGGCCGACAGCGAGAATGGAGGGATTGAAACAAGATGCGTAACAATCAAGACCCATTTTCTTATTGACTGCATTCACTTAGGCACTAATATGTTGTATCAGACGCCTGGCCCTCTGAGTGCCATTGCTGATCAGACGTCGGGCATCACTTTGCTCGCCTTAGCTATCGAAATCACCAGCTCCGTGCCTATCAGCCTATCGGCATTTCCCACAAATATGATCAATCTTAATGATCTTGATCAGCAACAGGACCACCGATACAGCTGCTATCGTATGACCGGTACCGACTGGTGACCATCAGTCTCATCATTACTGGTGAATGCCATGTACAGTGGCCCTGCTAACTAGCATATGAGCGTAGGGGCGATGTCATTCGACCAATACCATAAACTTTCATCATCCTAACTTCTGTGTCTTCCATATTGTAGAGTGTACCATCAACAAGCTTCCATTATCATGCCCTCTCATAGCCCAAAGACGCTTGCGTTACCTCTCTAGCCTCCTCAAAATGGAATCAATCGTACCCAACCTTTAACAAACGTGTCTGGTACCTGCGGCACCAACATACATACACATTTTCCTTGTCTCACAACACTGCCCGGTGTTATTACCACCATTCCGCATGTGCTTTTGTTGACATTGATCAGCTTTTTAGCCATTGCTTCCTACTCTCCATCCAGACGATGCACATAACCTCATTTTGTCACAAACTATAGAATACATTTATTTGTGTTTACAGTAAATACTAAATAATCAATTTTATATTGTCTTGATGAAGATTCCAAAGCGGGGCTGAGAACGCCGGACCATAACAAAAGTTAGAATTGAAGACGTGTGAAGACAAATGGAAAGTACACAAACTGCAACAACACTAGTAGATAAAGTACTATATGATAAGGAAGCGAAGAAGTAGGACTCGGAGACACAGTATTGCGCCCCGAACTATTCGGCAGATCACAGATGACTGAGATGATGGATAAGACAACAAAGGTCTTTAGGCAGCTACACGTATGTCGCACATGAGGTTTTGGAGGCTAAGAGCAAAAATAACTTCAGACATTGTCTAGACTGGTGCAACTTTCAATTGACCTGAAACCTTCAGGCGTCACTTGTAAGTGCTTATTGTCTTTTGAGTGACCCAGCAAGGTTCCCCAGTTGCGCCAAACCAGAGGCGATGCATTGGGAGGAGAGGATGAACCTGGTTCTCTTGAGCCTCCTCCCAGCCCCGCTGAGCACTCCATATCCACATCTGACGAGTAGTCAGTGTGGAAAGTGACTGATGAATATAGAGGTCCCCACACTCAAGCGACTCATAAGGCGGAGGAGTAAGTAGAGGCTCACAGCCGCGGGAATAAAACCAATGCATGACTTGATCGAGTCCACGAATTTTATGCTCAACACGACAGGCGCTGTACTGGGAAGTACTGGTCTGAGGATGGCTGAGAGTCGCATCGTCGGTCGGAGTAGATGAACCTGCACCAGGAATGAGCCGATATTCAATCTGTAGAGCTGGAGAGTGTGGTTCTGATGATTCCTGAGCTGCATAGGCGAGCTCATCAGGAATCACTCGAGGGGACAGAGAGCGGGAAACTGATGTCGGTGATGGGCCGCAGGCATTCAATCCCGGGGAATCCAGAGTTTGGGAATGTATTGGGGTGTTATTTGGATCACAAATTTGGGAGGATTGACACTCAGAGACATCCGGGCTCATCGAAGGAGGGTGACTTTGAAGGTCAAAGGACATAAAATCTTCAGGGGAGCGAACAGAAAGTAGCTTGGTGTTTCCAAATCGTCGGCGATGAGACAGTGCTTGCTCTTGGAGACACTGCGTGAGGCTAGGTAACATTTCCTCGAAAGACTGCCGGTGAATGGGGAATGGCTGCACAAATAAGTACATAATCTTCCCTGCCAAATATTTGAGTCATACTTACATCCAGTCCCCGTCTAGATACAACAGAACTCAGACATGCATGCGGTTCCCCAGGCTTTGGGAAAGATTGACGGTGAACCGGTACAGGCTATTGAAAATTTAGCACGATTCTCTCTGTATATTTTACATAAACACTAACATCGCGTTCATATTGAAGTGCCTGTCGGTATGGCGCATTTATTGCACGAAGAATACAGCGAGAACTCGTATGAGTGTGGTGCTTCATGAGTAGTGAGCTGAGAGAATTTGTCGTCAGAGGAAGTTGTTGTTGCCAATATTGCCTAAGATTGCCATTATATAGTCGGTGGGTACCTGGGTCCTGTGTCGGACTAAGGAACAATGAGAATGAGAAGATTGACGACGAGCGCTGAACCTACCAGCGCAAACGCAACTTATACAAAGAGACAAAGCAACAACAATGGCAACCTTCACAATTTGATGCAGGGAAGTCAAAACAACTTTTCTCCCGCTACCAGTTAGTGTAACTTGAAGCCTTGGTGGAGGTAAATATTCAAGCTCAGGGTTTGGACTCTAGACTGATGCTTGCGCAGGACTCATCAGATTTTCACATGCCTGGCGGGGTGCCAATCTAGAGCAAATATTGATACAATGTATAGTATGGTGGTCAGACGTCAAGTGATGGTGATACACAGTGATGAAGAACACTTAAGTGTGCCAGAGTAGCGTGGGCCAACAGTTTTAAGTTATGCACTGAGTGATCCACGTGATTCTATTTGTTCGAGTTGCTCCTCATACATATTAAACAATTCTTTGTAAGATTGTAGGGCCGATTGAATTAATACACCCCTGATTCGATGAGGCCTAAAAATGTAAATGTAAAGGTGGCTAGTAACCAGTGACCCTTGACTGGTACCCGCGAAATGGATGGTGTGACGGTGGCTTTCCCATGTGTGAGACCATTGGTGAAGGCAGATGCATAGTCAGAAGCCTGTTCAATACGTAGAGAAACCGATGAATTGAATGTTAGAGATGTTGCACGCATAGCAAAGGATTCCACCAACCTCATGAATTGCCAGGCGGGGCCCAGAATGAGCCTTCTTTGAGGCGTCAATCATATAACTGCCCTGAATATCTAGAGAGGCATCCCGTTTTACTTCCAAAAATCTACAGAATAGTGCATTCTCAACGTGCCTGAAATGGAAACGGTGACCCACCAGATGTAAATCTGATCACCAGGCTCTTTTGGATGTCAAGGCAAACGGGCTAATCAAAGTTGTCGATGTATCCAATTAGTAGGCAACACCCATATGTAGTGATTCGTAGGGAATCTGTGAGAAGGAACAAGGTCCAGGACATGCCACTCTGAGCCAAGTTAGTGGGGCACAGAAGCAGATAGTCTACTTCGACGTGCTTGAATGGGGGAGTGCATTATTCCTGTTTTTATACATCAAGCATCGTCAGAGGTGTGGTGGAGTTCCACATTTAATTCGGGTTGAGGACAATGAACTCATGTTCGTTTGCAATAGAGCATGTGCTTCATGCCCGACTCTGATCATTTATGGCATCGGAATCTTCAACAGTGCCGTAATCGTTGTTTTGATGTTTGTTATTGGAATGCTTGAGGCCAGGCTACTAGGTGTTGAAGATATTTGCACCGAAGGCGAAGTTAAGAGTCTCTAGAATTGAATTGCCGAAGAGATTGCTCACCTTTGTATATTCTGATAGCGTGCAGCAACTTGAAATTCAATTTTTGAGATTTCAGCTACGGTAGGCGTGGGTAACAAATTGGATTATATAAGGAGCCGTACTTACATTTCTCCCAGCGCCTGCCAAAGCATTGACTTCGAATCGACTTCGAATAGACATTCAACGTTCAATTCAAGTTCTTGCATATGTTTTCTCCAGATGGACCTAACCAGCTGCTCATTGTTTTACCTGTTGAAGGCAAGCAAGTCCATGTCTGAAGAGACACTTAATGGAACCAATAACGAGCTCTACAATACAAAGTTATGAATAACGACAACGCAGACGATATCTCCGGAACGTATAGCAGAAACAATGCACCATCTGTAACAAACGGCCAAATTCCCCTGATATCCGATGCAGTACTAGTGGACCGACTATGAGTGCGGGTTTTCTTCAGTTTTGCAACTACTGGCATAATCTGACTTAGACCATCCCTCAGCGTTATTTGGTGACACGTATGCCTTCTCATTACCTCATTACAGTCGATGCCAAAACCAAACCCTGGTTTCTGAGACCAATTCATGATCCTAATAATTACTAGATGACCATGATGGAACTATGCAAGGTGGAACTGTTGCTGGCCAAGTTTCAGCGGCTAGCCGCTCAGGAATATGCTCACAGGTAAGATTCCACAAGTAAATCGCCGCGATGTTAACTTTTGATCAAAGATCTGGTTCCGGACTGCTGTTGAAAAATCGGACGTGCTGCCGCCTCTTAAGCCCAAGCAGGCTTATAGTGGTTTTGTCATGGAAAGAAGGACAGCCATTCTTCTGCAGTTTAGGCTTATGGGGCAAACCTGATGAGTTAGCAAAGCAAGCTTTAACGGATGTGAGTCACACTCCGCATCGCCGTGCCTCGACTCCTCAATGTTTTTGCTCTTTTTTCTCTGCAAGCATAGCTACTGATATCTTCTGCCAGTTCGACCTGATGACTTTGTTTCGCCAATCGCCCACAACAAGCGATTCTGACATTTCCCAACTCAACACCGCTTCCATCGCCCGCGAAGTCCTTAACAAAATACACTTCCTGATCCATGACAGCCCCACAGGCCAAGTATCATGTGCCACACACACCCGGCATTGGCAAGAAACTTATCATTGAACAGTCGACCCCTAGTATTTCCAAATCATTCCATGTTGGATGCCTTCAAATTACAATGATGATCTATGTTGTCATCACAGAAGGGCCTGTACCTCTACTGTAAATGCATCCTTTGATGCACACTCAAATGCGGTTACCACAGCTGCATTGCAGGCGTCACATATGTCGGATATATGGTTCATGAGTGGTTGATCGCTCATTATTGTATTGTCTGCTGACTCCTTGTAGATTTATGACATTCCTAACCATTGTGAAGATGGTGTCCACCGTATTTGTCGTACTGGAGTAAGTTCTCACTTGGCATATTAATTATTGGTCTTGATCCTGCTCACCGTGCTGGTATAAAAGGCACTGCGCCGCCGACTCCACCTTAGTCGATCTCACTTGCCACCATCGACTCCCAGCATCATTGCACCATAAGTTCGTTGTTGTCATATACCATATATCCGGTTACAGATCCGATGATCCGGATCTCAGATCCGATCCAGATCCGATGAACATATCCGTCGTCCGGTCCACAGATCCGCTTTGATTCTTATTTCATTTCCTGTTCATATAACTCTAACTATCGTTCATCTCCTTTCGGTATTCCTGTACACCGGTATACCGGTTATCCTTTACTTCCGCTTTGCTTACTGATCCGCTATGCTTACTGATCCGCTACACTTATGAATCCGCTTTTACTTGTACTTCATTCCCGGTTCATGATTCGTGATCCATCCGACTTACCAATACGCTCCACTTAGACTTTGCTTATACTTTCGTACATAGCCTCGCACCTTTGCTTATTGATCATTCCGTTAGCTATCCGTAGTATATAAACCTTTGTATATGCGCTGTAGTAGATCAGTTCGAATATCATCTTAGATTGCACTCATTCCGTCTGGACTCTAAGTCCCTCCGTTATCCGTCCGGACTTGAGTACGCTACTCTTGTCTACTCCGAGACTTAGGATAGATTCCTATAGTCTACATATCCGCCTCTGTCTTCGGACAGTCCTCACCCGTTAGTTTCTAGTCCGGATCCGGTCCGGATTAGCCGTTACTCTATACGTTCGATATCCGGAAGTCTTAACGGATCCGTTGCAATACTTATCCGTTACGATACAAGACTTATCTGTTACAATACTTATCCGTCTCACTAGACACGATACTTTAGCTCTCTGAAATAAGGGGCAAGACTCGGGAAAGGGGCACAGCGCACGAGCTGAGGCCGAAGCCCTTTGGATCCGATACTACTTGAGTACGGTCTTAACAGTTGTCAGTGTTTCTTCATCAACCGACTTAATATTATTATTGTTATCTCATTGCGGTCATGGTCGCCAGGGTTTTTCACAGGCAACATCGATAGTGCCGTCCGATTTGTGGAACATTTTTCCTGCGCATGCGCTAGTTCTTATATCCTCTGTAGTGATGGGAAAACCCAGTAGCACATGTCAGGTCGACCAGGGGGGGAGCAGTCTCGACTCTCAGGTGAAGGCGCCAATACTCTTTCAGCATTCAGTCTTGGGAACCAATTTGTGCATGCTCTCTGCACTATCCTGTGCGCCCTTGCACAGGCTTTGCAGTTATTCTGACTTTCAAACAAAAGAGTGTAGTGACTCCCGTGGGCTACAATGATCCTGCCAATAGCCGAAGTGCGTCGTCAACCTGCAGAATCCCACACCTCCGGCATTGAGTGCTATCTTAATCCTCATCGTCATTGCTACTATGCAAACTCAAGCCCCACTCATTTGTACACTTCATTTCCACGTAGCTAAATATGACTTTTCTTGCTGCCAACATCTTTGTTTGAATTATGCTATAGACTCTAACATATTGAGGGTTTCCAAATTCATCTGCTGTGACCCTCAATGCTCACAATGGAGAGAATATGTGCTATGTTGAGGCTCGTCAGGGAATCGACATGCCGTGAGAACTTTGTCAAAGTGAAGGGGAGTCTGATTCTGATTCCACCAGTCTAGCATGTCCCTTATGTCAGAGACCATATATCTTGCTGCAGTCGCAACAATGGCCAGCAGAGCAGCATCTGTACCTGTAACTAATGGACAAGATGAGACAGTTTTGTATGTGGGTGGGGACGAAAGGGAGATATTATTGAAAACTCTTAGGGCAAGTGGCACCTTCAATCAGTTTCAGTCCTAACTTGACTGAAAATACAGAACTGCGCCTTTAACCACCGGAGGTTATCTCCTCCATGCGAGGTCCATAGAGAGAGTAGTAAGGTCGTATACGCAGCCAAGCAAGTTGATCTTTTTTTTTAGTTGATGATACTGATCCACCTGTGTGTGCAGTAGGACAAAGGCTATCCCTCCAGGTCAAGCAGTCGCACTGTGGGCCTTATCTGTGCCTTTGACCCTGTCTGACAATGAACGGAGAAATCATTCGCAGCTGGCGAATTTTCAACATTTCATGTCAGTGCACTGGAGCATCCCAAGGCAAACCCCACAGGGGTACACGCTCCATCTAACGTTGTTAGGACAGGTTTGTTGATTCCTTCAGGTGTGTATCTGATGATACATTGACATTGTGAACCTCAATTATCTTCAGGTATACAGTCTATCATTGATATCACTGAACCGAATCCATCGCAATCCTACCCAAGGCGCACCTCGCTTAGTCCATGTTTGTTACTGACAACAATGTCAAAAATGTAGCGCTCACGGGGTTAAACAGATCTTGCAGATGAAAGTAGTATTCCACTTATTTCTGGTGATAGTCAGCAGCCATCATTCCATGAACGACCCTTTCCTAAGGGTACTGGTACGGGAAGAACCAGATGGTTCTGCTCATCCAGTGCGCAACAGCTTCTCTGTCCGAATGAGGACATTGTTGGTGTGGTTGGGGACCTCTACGTCCACACAAACACTCGTTCTAGAATAACATACATATGGGTCCTGCATCCTGATGAAGGTTGGGCCCCCATTGAACCAGGGGATGACCACCCTACTGTGCCTAAGAGGCGCTTACGAATTCACAAATGGTAACCCGAGCTGGGTTCATACTCGATCATTAATTTCAATGGAGTCGAGAGAACGTCGCCACTGAACATTAATAAAGATCATGTGTATGAATAATGTTTGACGTAGGAATATCAACATCCGTCTCGACTCTTGAGCTTAAAACAGGACATGGAAGTATCATCAGCCAGGTTTGATGCCAGCGGGCGCAATCGCCGTCAAGCACTTCTTCAAGTAACTCACCTACAGCCGCTCATCCTATCAGAAGCACCAGAAAACACTGACCAACATACCTCCATCAGCCGCCAATGCCTCCAACTGATACCACACGCCTTTTGTCTCTAATTTGGAAAAGGTACGGTTGGTTTCGGCGGGGAATTCTTGTTCTGTTGGCAATAAGAATAACAGTTGAACAGAGGAAAGATCTCTGACGCACACTTTGAGGGTTCATTTGATACCCCTATCAGATTTGTTGTTGATAAAGGTAGTGCTTTTCTGATGATTGCGGAGAGTAGAGGTCAACCAGGTGATAGTCAATGCTGTACGTTTGTTGGCCATCGAGTTGACTGTAATCCAAAAAGTGTTGACAGCAAGACGAATTAAACCATGCTCCTGTACTGTGACAAAGTTGCGAATTACATACCACAAGAAGATCAGTATTGTCATGATCCAGGAAGTCTGTCCAATACTTGAGAACGTTTGTGTCGTCAGTGAGAGGAAGACTGAAAGAGCGGACTCCTTTTGAATATATGAAAATATGCTCGTTACCATCTAGGCTACCGATAGTGTTCTCCTTTGATCTGTACTCGACTTGTAGCTGTGATATGATTCGGAGGAAATCGCCAATGCACTGCAAAATGATGTTGTCGTCCTCAGAGGGATTGATGTTTTTGAATCTCGATGACCTTCAAGTTATTTGATGACAAGACCGCGACATGTTTAGACCAAGTAACAAGTATATGTCACCTCAAAGGTACCAAAATTGCGAAAATGAACGCCGATCAGCTATAGGACAATAAGACATGTTGTAGCATGTTACAACTTACAAGTTAATTACAAGACCAACACCGATTCAAGATGATGATGTGGGGGACGGTAATCAGAAGAAGCCATCGGAGGTGGAAACTGTGGCGATTCGTAGTATCCCATACCAAATTGTAGCGGCGTCGAGCACCATTCCTGCCCAGATAGTCTCTCAATTTGATTTATTCCCACCCAGTCCTCCTGTCATTTACTGTCATGGCACAGTTGTCCCCTATGTCTAGTCTGCTTGAAGCTACTTCGAGTCAGACCTTCGGGCGTCCTGAGCTCGGACGGCTTGCTAACCAAAGGCTGTCCTCAGCCTGGCGAGTCCAGTAGTCGCCACATTAATTTAGACTAGCACTGCAGCATACCAAACCCAATGGTCAGATCCATCTTCATCTTTATACTATGGTGCTCGAGCATTCTCTTTGTCTACCCATCCCTTACCACCCACTGAACTCTGAGTGTTGATATCGGGAGACGAGGAAGGAAAAGTCACAGTTAACGGCCTTTTGCCATCTATCGTCCAACCATATGGAGCAAAGACCGCTGGTGGAGGTTGCCCGAGCCCGAGGATCGTCGTTCTTGCTGCTAATGCAAGGACAAAATGTGCAAGAGCTCCTCCACGCCCGAGTTTTGCGAAGCCTGTGCGAAAGCCAAGGCAATGTGTCATCTATTCCCTGAGGAAACCAAAACCTGGGCACTCACCTATGCAGAGCTTGTCCATACATGATCTGAGTCTCCAAGTCCACTCATTACCATTCAGCACTATGTGAGGCAAATCCATGACAGGCTGAAGCAAGTTGCTGCAATCATGAAGCAGCATGTCCAATGGTCACTGGTCACCTGCAGGCGAATTTATTTGGGTATGGTCACAGGTCACATGGACATTTGAACCTGTGACACTGAGTGTGACATAGTCACAGGCTGCATGTGATGAAGCCAATGTTGTATCTCTACAGTACTCTACATACTTCTGCTATGCCCCTCCATCTTCTTCAACACAACACCTGTCTTCAATTCCCAAAGATGAAGTGTCTTGTCCTTTGAGCTCAGTGTTCTGCACATATGTTTGAGCCATGTCAGCATTCCAACATGTGCTGGGTGTGTGCATAAAGCACTGGTGACTGTTGGGATTGGGTGGGCAGTAGATGGTGCTGGTGGTGTTGTAAGTGCTTGCACACCTGGCATGGGTACACCTGGCATGGGTATGTACTCACCATGACCTACATCTATACCCATACCCGTGTCCATGAGTACATACCTGTGGTGGGTATGGATACAAGTTAACCTCAAGACACCTGCAGGTTTACCTGTGCAGATCCCTAATTGCCAAGAACTTTGCACTACCATTGGCCAGCAATTATGTTCCACACAAATGCATGATTGTCCTTGGCTGTGAGAACTAAATATTGACTGAGAATCAATGCATTAAGGAACATTAGCAGCAAAGAACCAGAAATGGAGCTTTGGGAGTTAACATGGAATAATTACCATATATGGAAGCAACAGGTATGCAAAGTCCACATGAGCCTTCGTATCAACTGGAGGGTACAAGTTCTCCCTATATCTGCCCTCCCAGCATCCACCTGCAGGATCTCCAAACCACAAGTGGCCCACGCCAATGTCCGCATATGTGTGGAACAAACCCAACTCCATAGCAACAGTCAGCAAACATGGGGCGAATCCAGTTCATGCCGCTCAGCCAACATCCGTCACCATCAGCTCGACAATAGGCATCTTACGGTCATGCTTAGCTTCCTCATCAGATGTGTTGGCACCCGTGGCCTGGAATATGGGCATGTCATGTGGATTTGGAGGGTTATAATTACCTGCCACTTCCGCTGTCATAGCCTGGTGCGCCGAATGGATAGCAGAGGAAGAAATTGTGGTGTGGATTAGGAGTATCATTTCAGATGGTGCTGACAGTTAGTATGTCTCCCCGCCACGCACCTTTTTTATCCTCTGCTACCATGTTCATATGGTAAGGTAGACTTGACCGTCCCTCCACATCCAGCTTACAAAGGCAGTTACAGGATATTTCAGCATGGTACAACCGCCAACAACTGTTCAATTCCTTGTGTCAGTGTGACTCAACCCCGTTGAAAGAACGAGATTTTTATCCATGTCTTGAATTACACGTGGGATGCTGACACTTGGTGATGGACGTTATTTCCATCTGCCAGAGCAAGCTCACACACGGGATTCAGTCGTTAGACTGATCAGACAGGCAAGTGCATTCTCATGGTCCTCTTTAGACACTTTCGTATGTTGATAAAACATGCATACAGTGATTATAAGGTCCCACTGAAGACCGTTGAGGCGTTCTCAACCTGGCTGGGCTGATATGAAATATCTAAAAATGCTCAACCAGTATAAGTGAGTCTTGGCTCTGCCTAGCTGCTATACTCGCAGAATGCAAGAACGTTCGACCCTAAAGGGGACTGCTACTGAACACAGAACCAGATGAAAGAAAGACCCTTGAAGTGCGATGGATGTGCGAAAGTGCAAGAAGAAAGCGAAGTGAGCGCGAAGCGCGAGAGAGCGCACTAAGGTAAGCGCGAGCGTGGGAACGTGAGCGCTAAGGCGCGCGTTGTGCGGAAAATACCGGATAAGGAAACGGATAAGGAAGCGGATGTGCAAAGCGAGTGCAAACGCAGAGCGAGTGTTATAACGAGCGTGGATAAAGGTCTAGTATAAGGCGGATAACGATAACCATTGGAAACACAAAGTGCGCCCAAGTGGTGACTACTACTTTAAAGTAAAACCCAATAGCGAGGGAAGTACAGCAAAGGGGAGTAATAATGATGGAGTAGTAAGTCAGCCACTTTATACTATGGAAATCGCATCGGAAGCGGAAGGGATAGGAGCAATAAGCGCTATGAATACGTAATGACATGTAATAACGCTGCAATGCTTGTTACAAACCACGAGGCAAGGCATATGACGTACCAATGAGGTGGATGGACATAGAGGGACGTTCCTGGATGATAGGCAATGCAGGGCAATGCAGGGCGCTTAAGTGCAATAAAGCGCGCAAGGTGCGCATGTGGGAATGCTGCGCGTTGTGTGGGAAAGTACCGCGCCTATGGCGCGTTTCACGGGAAAGCTGCGCGTTATGTGTAAAACGACTAGGGACATGATAGAAGTCGAATATAGCTGATGGTGCAAGTCGTGCATTGAAGGCCAATTGTCATGAGTTGTGAAAAGGTGCGAAATGTGCCTATATGTGCCTGCAGAAACGCGAGTCTCTACACCGCGTTATGTCTAGTTCACAATATCATTCGAATTCACAACCCAGATGATCTGTTAGATTACCGCCATATAGATTCAGACAAGTGGAGCACTCCATACTGTACTGGTGTACTTGCTGATGGACCTCCAACTGAAGCAGTGCGTACCCGCGCACATATCCAACGTGATCGAATCGCACATCAGATGTGGGAGGATTATCTGGAAGAAAGATGTTGTCGAGGGCAGCCAATGCCACCTGGTGTAGATGGCTAGTTAATGTCTTACTCATTCAAATGTATTTCAAATGTATGTGCCACCTGAATTCATTGCATTCAAAATTGTAACACAACGGACAAGAAAACATTTGTATAGCCTAGCTACTGTCCTTTCCATGAGCCTGTAGGTAATCTGCTAAAAAGAGTTTCCGAACACCGTCTCAAGTAATGTTAAGGTAAGAATCAGCGGCAGTAACATCAGACTGAAATACTTTTATCAGCGTGAGAACTTCATGATCATCCAGATCACGTTCTTCTTGCACCTGGCAGATGGGCCCTTTGCTTGTGCACTGGAGCTGGCTCAATGAGATGGTGTGAAACGACCTCCTGAAGCGTCGTAGTAGCAGTGTTAATGCTACTCAACACTTTCCTACCTAGCTCCTCCAAAGCGAGGGGCATAGGAAGACACTGTGATTTCGAGGACCCTCCTGCACTCTTACCCGACTTTGAAGAATGGGGAGGGCGAGACTCCTGGCGTGAGCTATCATCATCGACGGCCTTGTGTTTAGGCAATGGCACGGGTAACCCATGGGTATCCACGAGCGTACCTGCACCCGTACCTGCCACTTACCTCCACCCACAGCCCAAGGGTATGCTCGGGTACGGGTTTCGACGAGGGTATGCAAAGGGTATCATGGGTAAATAACCCATGGCGGGTAACCCGTGACCCACGTACATATATATAGGTACAACGAATGTTAGTAGTAGTAGTAACAACACAATAACAGCCAAATCTTGATGGCATCCCAGCCAGTAAGCAAGTCATCCTCTTTGCCATCAACATCTGCGAGTACAGCGACAGCTTTCACATCATTGTCGTGCACCAAGCCTAGTTTGCTCCAGATCCCAACACATAGTAAAGCATAAATGGTTTGTGATGACAGTTGGCTTCGAATGTGTGAGAGCAACAGCCGTCCACGGCTAAAAAATGTGTTCAACGTCGATGGATGTAGCTGGATTGGTAGGGTTAGTTATGATGTGTCACGGCTGAGGCAAGAACATACCAGGAATACTTAAATAATCAATTGCCATGCGGTGTGGGTATCACAACCTGGCAGGCACATATAAGAAAAGTGCTCAGCCAGTATAAGTGAGTCTCAGCTCTGCCTAGCTGCTATACTCGCAGAATGCAAGAACGTTCGACCCTAAAGGGGAAGCAAGGAAAGCAAGGATCCACGGAATGATGCTGAACAACCCTGGTGAATGGCGGTGAAAGCGCGAGAAATGCGCTGAAGGCGCGCGCAGGAAAGTGAAGTGCGAAGGTGCGCGGAGTGCGGGAAGGTAGTGCAAGCAGTGCACAAGTGTAGAAGACAGATACTGGGACTGATAAGAGGGAAAGTGCGGATCTAGACGGATACTGATAGTGCCCACTAGCTATAGACTGATGCTAGGGCCTCAAGATGATGAAGGACACATGCATTGCATGGAACTAACTGATGATAGATACCGAGTGGTAGGAAGGTGGTGGTATGAAGCTAAGGTGGAATTGTTGGGTGTAAAACGAACATGAGTGTATGTAAGTTCTACCTAAGCGCTCTCCCAGGGCTCGGAGCCGAATAGGGAGTGCTCTAAGTATGTAAATGAGGTAAAGTGATGTAAAGTAAGGGTCCATGACAAAATGGGAAGTGTAATATGCCAAATATGGTCAGATAACGAAAAGGGACATACCAAGGGACTGGTTGGACGATGGATGGATGCTCCTGGATGATGTGCGACATAGTGCGCTTAAGCGCGAGAAAGCGCGCACGCGGGAATACTGCGCGTTGTGCGAGAAAGTGTCGCGCCTATGGGCGCGTTCCGCGGGAAAGTGGTGCGCTCTATAGGGAAGTCATAGTGGATGATGGTGCAAGTTGTGCCATGAAGGCCAGTTGTCAGAATTCGTAAAATGAGCCCATATGTGCCTGCAGAAACGCGAGTCTCTACAGCGGGAGAGACATGGGTAGGTTGATCGGTGCTTGTGCCACCAAGCAATGACACTGCCAGGGACATGCTCACAGTCAGTGCTGAGATACGTGGTGAGCTCATCTGTGACCGAGCGCATGGGAGCTGTAAGAGCAGGGAGACAATCGAAGATGTTATCTTTTTTCGAGGACTTGGACTCGGAGAAAATTAGCTATGTCCATGATAATTAATGAACTGACATACCTTTTGAGCGTCTGGCTCATGCGAACCAGCGCGCGACTCGTTGTCGTCCGAATCAATGGCAATATCAGTATATGAAAGGTCAAACTCATCCCGCACAAGGTCAGATGCAGTTTTGATCCAGTCCGCCTCCCAACCCGCATTCTTGAAGTAGTTGAGCTTGTTGCGCGGATGAAGCACTTTGATAGGTTCATTAGTGTAGTTAGCATCAAACGAAGTGAATACAGACATACCCATGGCGATTTGGTATGTTTGAGACATGTCAGTAAGCGAGTAGTAACCTGTCCAGTGTCTTCTTGCCCATAGCGAGAGATGCACGAATCGAGGTGTTGAGGTCTTTGTCAAATGAGTGAGTAGTTAGCATCTCGTCGATATGATCCATGGCAGGGATCACAATAGCGAGGTTTGGGGTAGCGCATGAAAAGAAAGTGGTTGCATCCTTTAAGATCTAGATGTGCGCCATGAATCAGTACATCATGGACAATACTGCGACTTACCAGTAAAGTGTCCCGCAATTGCTTAGCTATTCCCCACTCGCTCTCACTCAATTCAAACTTGTGCAACCCAAATTTGCGATCTCCGGTGAAGTCATCAAGAGCTTGATGGTACTCAATGGCGAAGTCTAGCATGTCAAAGGTAGAATTTCACCTGGTGGAAACATCCCGAGGCATGATGCGAACTGGTAGTTGTAGCTCGTCGAGGATCACCTTCCACACTGGCAAAAACAGTGTGGTGGAGTGAATTATCTTGAACGCAAGTTTCTGGAGCTGTACCATGTGATACGCTGACATGTCAGTGTTGTTTACAGTGAGTCATCACATAACCTACTTTCACAAGCACCAGCTTGACCGGTCTGAGTGTCTTATGCAGTCCTGCATGTTCGGCAGGACTCAGATTTTCCACCTCGTCGACCCACCCATCCATATCATCAATGTCAGCATCTTCAGGATTTCCTTCACCTCTCTCTGCAATTGTCCTCTCATCATCAATGGTCATGCCTTTCACAAGTTCCTGCAAGAGTTGTTCTTCAACATCGTCATCGTCCAGGACATCGAGCACTTCGGGGGACTCGTCATCGTTGTCATCTGGAATGACACTCTCGTTTCTTGGTATGTCAAACTGTCGCATTATTGACTTTGCAATGAGATTGACGATATGGAGAAAACAGCGTGTTCGGCTGAGTTCGCCACCAAATGACTCGACTCGCTTTGCAAGTTCATTTGTCAGTGTGTCATTCGCACTCGCATTATCCGCCATCAAGCTCAGCATCTATTACTTTGTGAGTAAAATCTTGAGCTATGTTTTTGCACGCACCTTATCTGATATACCGAACTCGTCTAGTATTTTTGCAAATGCAGCAGCAAGGTTTACCCCCGAGTGAGACTGGATGTTGGTTAGTATACAGTGTATCCAGGTACAAAGCCTTTATTGTACCTCTGAAACCTCAACTATGTCCAATATCATCGCTGATGGCTCTCCATCATGTTCTAGATGTACAGAGACTGCAATGAATACCTTATGGTTGGGCAAAGTCCACCTGTCTGTGGCAAAACTCAACTGCCCATCATATTCCTGGTAAGATATGAGATTTATATTGTGTTTGAGTATAGTGAGGGTACTGAACTTGTAGCATCTTAGCAATTCGTTGTCGTGTGCGAGTGAACACCAGCTTAACGTCGCGCGAGACTGTTCATGGAGAAGGTATGTAGTACTCAGGCCTACCCATTTTCATTAATGACTGAAAGCCATAATCTTTGGCGATTGTGAATGGTCGCAGGCTTTCAGCCACCCAGCAGACAATCTCTGCTATGTTGCCACCATCAACTTCGACATCAGCACAATCACAACATGAGTACGTACTTTGTTTCTGTTCTTGTGTGTTGCCGGTGCAAATATGTGACCTTGCCTTTCCCTGTGCGTTCAAAAGATGCTGTGATAGAGCCGTCTTTTGCCCCAGAGATAATGGTACGTGCCTCTTGAGCATTCTTTGTTTCATCAGCGAGCTTAACAGTCTCTTCGCCCCAACAGATCTTAGCGTGCTTCTGCATATTACTGGTCAACTTTGCATCCTTCTTGTCAAGGTAACGACGGACCCCTTTCTTGCAGCTCGTTGCTGCGCACTTGAATTCATGGAAGCGGCGGCCTTCGTGATAACCAATTTCCAGAATTGGGTGATAGAATGCATAAACAGGCGAGTTCCAGTCCCCCTTCAGACGTTCTATGCTCAAATGTTAACTAACTCATCACCTTGGTTATGTATCCAGGCTTACCAAGTTCAGTTTCCGAACTGTTATCAACATCCTTGTGTTCGGAGGAGACCTCAATAACATCATTATCACTGTGAAGAGCCTCTTCCTCTTCCTCGGTTCAGACGACTGCTTGATGGCTTTGTGTCAAAGGAGTTGGCGAGTCTTCGGAATCTGATGCCATGGTCATGGGACGCTTCCCTGACTTTTTGGAGGTAAGTTCATGACTTGCCTTATGTTTTATGATCCGTTTGATGTTTGATAAGAATTCTCGTGCCTTTTCGGTGGGCTTGCACTGTCTTTTGTCTGCCATTGATGCGAAGTACGAGATTTTCTCAGGTAGAAGCAATTCTTAGATTAAAAGTATTTCCTTAATAGATTAGGGTGGCAAATCCTCATTTAAGGTTTGTAATGATGTGCCATATAAGGGTAAAACTGTACAGTTGAATTGCCTTCATGTTCAAATGTTCGCGAGCTAAATACCCACCAACCCATACCTAGGGGTATGGGTATTTGAAGGGTCAACAAGCTGAGACCCCTACCCAACCCACAAGTACCCCTACCCATGACCCACGTGGGTATCCAAAACCCATGACATTGCTTACTTGTGTTTGACAGCCGTCGAAGAAGTTGGTGTCGAAGCAGAAATAAATGAGGGTGCAGGAAGGGGTAGTGTACTGCAACTGTTAGAGGGCATGATTGGCAGGGCGACCTGAACTGGGACAGTGGAAGATTGGGTCTGGGGGTCTAGGGAGACAGGCATCATTTCGGTATCAGCAGGAGTGCCAAATTCGACGTTTTCAAGCACGTTCTCTCATGACATCATTATGATGTCACTAGGGCTGGCGCTGCCTGTTGGTGTCGAGGTGTTTGCATTCAGGTCCATGCTGGCGTGGAAACCAGTCCAGCTATTGGTATCAGGGGGGAGAATGTCCAACAGCGCTTCATAATGCGTCCAGCCCATTGTTTTGACAGACTTGACTTGTGGGTCAGCCTACAAAAATACTAGTTAGTGTAGTGAAAAAAAGGATGAAAAAACAATACCTTGAGTAGATCAGACCATATGGTCTCAGATTCAGCGGTAATGTTAGCCCCATGGTCGCAAGTGTACGTTCTGCCAGAGGCATTCACTACTTTGTTGACAACTTTGAACATTTTACACAGCTAGAGTAGCTATCAGTGACAGCGCCATAGACAGTTAAAATGAATACATACCTGCTTCCATTTTTGTGGGCAAGCATCAGAGGATTTGGCAGGGCCCACCCCAGTGCTCTTAGATGCCAGCTCTGCAGCTGCAGAAACCCAGAACGTTTTATCAAAGTTCATACCATCCACGCCTTTGGCTCGTTCACTGGTGATATATGCGATCAAAATCATCAGCAAAACCCTAACCCTATGTGCAGCACTGCACAACACTGCACAGCAATCACAGTGTCACAGTGAGGTCCCCCCATGTACAGCACTGCACAGTGCTGTACACTACACATTTTCTCAATAAAATGTAATTGTTAGCATACCATCTTGTTATATATATGTTTGTGACTACATTACACTCATTTTTACATAGAATCAGTACTTGTGTGATGCTGCAGAGCCTTTACAAAAAACTCTGTGTGACCTGTGACATGCTGTGTGGCTGTGGCGCTGTACCCAAATCAGGGTTTTGCTGATGATGTTTTCATCAGCCAGGGACCAGATACAACGGGGATCTTTCGTCTCAGTAGATTCGTTGGTTTGGGGTGATTTCTTCTTCCCCTTTGTCTTAGCCATAGCAGTTCTACTGCGTAGATGGAAGCGATTGGATGAAGCTCAGGTCGGGGGCATAATCAATAAGACAGTACTTACAATATGTGACATGCCGCATCAGTCACAGCGACCAGCAATTCGGCAAGCTTACTAACATAGTTCGTAGTTTAGTGAAGTTCACAAAATCCGAGCTCCCGAATGGAGTCTAAGGAGTTATAAGCAAAATATTACGAAGTGGTGTGTTCAAGAAAGTTCAGGCACACAAGTAATATGACTAATGTTTCCATAATTTTCCTTAGCCGACTTGCAGCCACCATAGTGCTGCTCAATTCTAAAATGTCGTTGTCAATGTCGACTTGACCTTACGGACAACCTCTCGTAAATTACTCACGCAGACCTAAAACCTTTCCTTATTTGGCCACCTCCGTTGGTTAGACCTTCGCATGGGAGACGTTCTACTACACTACACCTTGTCGCAGAGTATCCTCGTTCTAATCCTCGCTGTTAGAGACTTAGAGCCCAACTTGAAGTTAGCTACCTAAACCTTTCCATGCAGTAGTAATAGTAGTAGTATTCCTAAACCTTTTCATATTTATTGCTAAATGTCCTCCTAAACCTTTTATTCATAATACTTGTAGTCTACTAGGTATCTGTTCTGCTCGGGCGAATTTTGAGTGGTTTAAGCAATTTTGCACGCAGTACTTTCGGTACTAATGAGACATGTTGAACTGGAATATTCAAAGACTTTGATTTAGGGAAAGGTTTAGAAATTATGGAGCAATACTACATTAAATATGAAAAGGTTCAGGAATACTACTACTATTACTACTGCATGGAAAGGTTTAGGTAGCTAACTTCAAGTTGGGCTCTAAGTCTCTAACAGCGAGGATTAGAACGAAAATACTCTGCGACAAGGTGTAGTAGAACGTCTCCCATGCGAAGGTCTAACCGACACGGAGGTGGCCAAATAAGGAAAGGTTTAGGTCCGCGTGAGTAATTTACGAGAGGTTGCCCGTAAGGTCAAGTCGACATTGACAACGACATTTTAGAATTGAGCAGCACTCATGTCCCTTAGAATAAGCATCATTAAGTACACAATCACTACTTAATTCTATTTATTCTCCTTAGCTACCTTGGTAAAATTTTCAAGTAAAACAAGGAACTCGACGTTTTCCTGATGGACTCTGAATGACATTTGTTTTGTTTTAACTTGACGCAAGTCGATATAGGCTGTGGAGCAGCATGATACGTAGAATATACCCAGCCTCGACACTTGAATTAGACCACAGATACTTGGGAATCCCAGAATGTCGCCACAGCTGAGGGTGACCGGAGTGACTCAAACACGCATACGCCATACCAGAAAAATCGTCATATTACGCGATCATACAACCATTTCGTACAGTTCCACCTCTTGAAACTACCTCGACAGACCATTCAAGAAACCCGCATACCCGTATTCACCATCAAAACCCTCAACTCCGCTCCGAACACCATCAACGTTGTATTGCATTACCCAACATTAAGGTCTTGCTGAAGACAAGCGGATCAGCAGGATTGTTGCCGCAACATGACAGTCAAACATACACAGGCGATGATTTAAACTGATTTCAAGAATAGTCTTGGTTAGCTCCGCCTTCGCCAAAGATTTTTTCTCCTTCTGAGAGCGTTCAGACAGTAACTTTACCATCCAAGCAGGCATTTTTCCTTTAACAGCAGTCTTCGTGGCTTCTTGATATGCTTGGACAGCGGCCATTACAGCTTCCCTGACACCAGCTGCATGCGGAGATGCCATGTACTGCTCGAGAGCGACATAAAAAGAGGGATCAGACTTCTGCTTGTCCTGAAGATAGCGCCGCTTGTCGAAAACGTAGAAAGAATGTTCGAAGATAATGACAACAGCTAAATGATCAATAATAAGTAGGTTCATTGCAACGTAGCTTCGAAAATCACCAGAAATGAGCTGAACATAGTTCACCAAGGGTGATGAGCCAGAGGCCTGGCACATTCGCAACATCAGAAATGTGTGTACAGTCAGTGACCAATTGGACATACCACAGAGAGTAACCTAGACTGCATCTCTTCACGATGATTCGCATACATCTGGTCAAATCATGGTGGAAAGTTGAATATCGTCCACCTCTGCTGAGGATTGATACACCCACATCCTGCCAATGTGTAATTATCTTCGGTCAGCATGACCCGAAATCAAGGAAGGACGAAGAAACTAACTTCCTATTGATGGATGAGCGATGTCGTCGGTGAGCAACACTGGAATATTAAAACACTCACAGTCTGTTAAGGGATGTGCGATTTCAGTCGTAAGCAAAGCTCGAACTCGACGGAAGATCAGCACACTGACTTTCTGTCAGTGCATGAGTATTGTCAGTGCTGAGCAGTGCTGAAGCTCGATTGGGGGGTGAAGAGACTCACCGCCTGTCAATGGATCATCGATGTCATCGATCAGCAACCCCCGCACTCAGCGGCAGATGAACACACTCACATACTGTCAACGGGGATCGGTAATTTCATTGGTCAGTGATGCTCCAATTCGACTGAGGATCGATGTGCTTACATCCTGTGAACGGATGGGCGATGTCTTCAGTCAGAATAGGTCGAGCACAATGATGGATCGACCAACTCACAATCTGTTAAGGGAGCAGCAACATTTTTGGTCAGCATTGCGCGAGGGTGACAGAGAATGAATACACCCACACCCTGACAATGGATCAATGATTGCATCGGTGAGAAAGGCAGGAGGTCGACAGAGGATGATCACACTCACAAGCTGTCAATGGATCAACGATTTCGTCGGTTAGTGGCTCAAGGTCGGTAGAGGATCAATGTACTGACCTCCTGAAGATATATATCATCAATTGCTTTGGTCAGGAATGCTTCAACTCGACAGAAGATCAACGCGCTCACATTCTATCAACGGATGGGAGATGGTTTGATTCAGGATGGCTCGACTTCGAAGGAGGATCAAGACACTCACACGCTACGAACAGTGGGCAACGACATGAATCAGCATGGCTCGAGCTCGAAGGAGGATCAAGACACTCACACGCTACGAACAGTGGGCAACGACATGAATCAGCATGGCTCGAGCTCGAAGGAGGATCAAGACACTCACACGCTACGAACAGTGGGCAACGACATGAATCAGCATGGCTCGAGCTCGAAGGAGGATCAAGACACTCACATCCTGCGAACAGTGGGCAATGACTTGGATCAGCATGGCTCGAGCTCGAAGGAGGATCAAGACACTCACAACCTGCGAACAGTGGGCAATGACTTGGATCAGCATGGCTCGAGCTCGAAGGAGGATCAAGACACTCACATCCTGCGAACAGTGGGCAATGACTTGGATCAGCATGGCTCGAGCTCGAAGGAGGATCAAGACACTCACATACTGCGAACAGTGGGCAATGACTTGGATCAGCATGGCTCGAGCTCGAAGGAGGATCAAGACACTCACAGCCTGCGAACAGTGGGCAATGACTTGGATCAGCATGGCTCGAGCTCGAAGGAGGATCAAGACACTCACAGCCTGCGAACAGTGGGCAATGACTTGGATCAGCATGGCTCGAGCTCGAAGGAGGATCAAGACACTCACATACTGCGAACAGTGGGCAATGACTTGGATCAGCATGGCTCGAGCTCGAAGGAGGATCAAGACACTCACATTCTGCGAACAGTGGGCAATGACTTGGATCAGCATGGCTCGAGCTCGAAGGAGGATCAAGACACTCACAGCCTGCGAACAGTGGGCAATGACTTGGATCAGCATGGCTCGAGCTCGAAGGAGGATAAAGACACTCACATACTGCGAACAGTGGGCAATGACTTGGATCAGCATGGCTCGAGCTCGAAGGAGGATCAAGACACTCACATACTGCGAACAGTGGGCAATGACTTGGATCAGCATGGCTCGAGCTCGAAGGAGGATCAAGACACTCACATGCTGCGAACAGTGGGCAATGACTTGGATCAGCATGGCTCGAGCTCGAAGGAGGATCAAGACACTCACATTCTGCGAACAGTGGGCAATGACTTGGATCAGCATGGCTCGAGCTCGAAGGAGGATCAAGACACTCACATACTGCGAACAGTGGGCAATGACTTGGATCAGCATGGCTCGAGCTCGAAGGAGGATCAAGACACTCACAGCCTGCAGACAGTGGGCAACGACATGAATCAGCATGGCTCGAGCTCGAAGGAGGATCAAGACACTCACATACTGCGAACAGTGGGCAATGACTTGGATCAGCATGGCTCGAGCTCGAAGGAGGATCAAGACACTCACATGCTGCGAACAGTGGGCAATGACTTGGATCAGCATGGCTCGAGCTCGAAGGAGGATCAAGACACTCACTTCCTGCGAACAGTGGGCAATGACTTGGATCAGCATGGCTCGAGCTCGAAGGAGAATTAACAGACGTACTACCTGCAAATAAACACCCAATGTAAATGAGAACAATCTTCAAACTTTCTGATAATCTTACAAAAATATGTGGAAACCAGACGCCTAATTGTCCTATTATCTCCTCATGACTCATTGTCTTAGCAGAGTCAAAAAGTTTTGGGAGTGTTCTGGAGGATATCAGTCGTGAAGGCTTGCGGCAGGTAAATGAAGCCATGGGTAGTTACCTCTCAACTGCATATTTCATGCAGAGTTCCAAGTTGGTCTGCTGGGTCGAGACGAATAATTGCTGCAGTACTTCATTGTCCAGAGTTGCAGCCGTGCGTTCGATGAGTGGCCCGCAATCTGCAACATCCTCGTCCATGTCTGATGGATCAACGGTCATCATGTATCGTAACACTACCATCAAGTGGCTTACTAGGAAGGCATACATGACATTTTGGAGGCCATCGGACATCGTTGATAAACTTCAGTTGTGGACCGTCAGCAAACGACTCCTCGGCATGTTTCGGCGCCTGTTCTTTAGCGCCTTTCAACGATGCTCCCTTCGACTTTAGCTCTGCATATGCAACGTCGTAGAGGGCATCGAACTTTGTGAACAATACCATCACTGGAACTGAGGATTGTAATTCTGCGCATCAGTCGAACATCAACGATGCTCGGATGTGAAACCTTACTCCTTCCGGTATCACACTGAGAGAAAAATTTCTTTTCGCCTTCTGTGAATGATCTGCTTGCCCCGTCCATTGGGATGCAGTACCTATGTTGAAACTGTGAGATAGCACTTGTCGTGATTGATTAGTTGCAATTACCATATGACATGGAGTTGATCTTGTAATTTGGTTTTCTTAGAACGATCCGCGATAAATGCCTTGACTTTGTTGAATTCGGATTCGCCGCCTGCCTCAAACCCGCGTGAATCGTGAAAGACGAATCCTGGGTTGCTTTGAAACACCATTTTCAATTTTCGATATCGTGCTCTCCACGCTGAGACGTGGTCAGTTCATGCTACCAACTAAGCGCAAACATTACCTCTCTGGATCCCTTTAAAACTAGCAGCATCGATCTGATGTCGACGGGTCAGTCTTCAGTACCAGCCTCTTACTCGCATCATAGACCACACCTTTTTTTCCAGCGCCATTATAGATTTCTGGGTTGTCCCGTGTGGTTGCAAACTCTCTGGAGGATGGTAGTTTTTTCCTGCATTCCGTCTTCCTATAACGAGGATTCGAAAGCGAAACCGATTTTCCCTCCTTATCTCTGAAGGATCCATGGGGAAGGTAGATATAATGGAGAAGCGTTGGTGTAGCCTTATAATCGATCACTGCACCCGGCAAATATCTGACCCAGATTCAGTGGGCTTAGGGCAATGATGATATTATAGCTACCATGAGGCGTACAACGACGAGTCCTTGCATCGATTCAGAAGTGGCTGCGATGGCAAATTAAGATCCATATTTAAAATTAGTTGACTGTGGCGTACAGCCTGCTATACACCAGCTGCTATGTACATATCTGAATCTGGCCATGCTGAGGGATGTTGCACCTAGAATCGTTGGACCAGACTGATAGTGAGCTTTCGTGCCCTCCGAGTCTGTGCCACGCCATGAATTTGCGAGGTCTTCCATAGTAGTAGTCACTGGCAGGCCTTGCAACTACTAGAATTCGAGAAGACAGCCGGCTCCCTCATTTATCCCAATGGATCCCAGTGAGTCACCAGCTCTATTTTGTAATTGATAACAACTGCAAGGTCATGTTGGCAGGTGTTCGCGCTAACATCAATATCCACTGGGTGCATCATGGGGCATACATGAGGGTACCTCACTTCCTCGCAGCTGACGCATGGCTTGCACTCAACCTCTAGATAAATTTACAGTAGCTCAGAGTAGACTCTTCCCTAAACCAAATCAGCATGGCTCACGCCTCAATCCACATCTATGGTACTCAATTCTTGTCATTACGCAGTATCGTCAACCCGACTGATTACATCCAATAGGTATTACCGTCGATTTCAGCAAGTCGAACAGGAATGTAGAGTCTGCTGAAGTACAGATTGGCAAATCGCATTGCCAATTCAACGCGAAGCAGGAAAGAGCAGTGGGCGACGGACGTTTTCCTCCACCTATGTAAGTGCTCGACCCAACGCATGTCTTACCTGAGTTGCTACTGTGTTTTTTTTAATCGCAGAGAGCTTTCTCATGGGGATACATTTTTCGTTGCATATACGGCACAAGAAATGTTTGGGATGATGGCCAAGCATGAAGACATTGTTTCAACCTGGATGACATGTTTCGCGTGTATAGTGCAAACGAGGGACAAGGTGACAATAATCATCCCATTCTCAACTTGATCGTTCATGGACTCAACATCACATGCATAGAATACAACAAGGTTCACAAAAAATCAGGATCGTCGTCGACTTTTCCAGGAATACAACACTGAAGTAAGGATCCCACATCTGGGCATCGAACCCGTCTAACTCGTAGATTAGCAGGTTGAGCAGTCTGTCTCTTCCGGTGAAACTACTGAGCTCCGGCCTACCACTTCCGAAA
>NW_024540553.1:0-38983 GCF_016647625.1 Suillus subalutaceus | reverse complement strand
CTGTTCAGAGCCTGCTCGGAGAGTACGCGGATAAGGTGTTATCAGTCTCGTTCTCTCCTGATGGGACTCGCATCGTGACTGGTTCGGCGGATAAGACTGTTCGGTTGTGGGATGCAGCGACGGGACAGCCAGTTTGTGAGCCCCTGCGGGGGCACACTGGTGCCGTCAAATCAGTATCGTTCTCACCGGACGGGACTCGCATCGCCTCCGGTTCATATGACAAGACCATCCGGCTATGGGATGCCGCATCAGGGCAGCCAGTCGGTGAGCCCTTGCAGGGGCATACTGCTTGGGTGAACTCAGTCTCGTTCTCGCCGAATGGGACCCCGCATTGTGTCTGGTTCATCGGATAACACTATCCGACTGTGGGAGGCAGCGACGGGGAAGTCAATTGGTGAGCCCTTGCAGGGGCACACAGCTTGGATTAACTCAGCCTCATTTTCACCGGATTCCGTTCATATCGTGTCTGGTTCAGACGATCAGACAGTTCGGTTGTGGGATGCAGCGACGGGACAGCAAGTTTGTGAGCCCCTGCGGGGGCACACGGGTGCCGTTACCTCAGTCTCATTTTCGCCAGGTGGGACTCGCATCACCTCCGGTTCGTACGACAAAACCGTCCGGCTGTGGGATGCCGCATCGGGGCAGCCAATCGGCGAGCCCTTGCAGGGGCACACTGCTTGGGTTAACACAGTCTCGTTCTCGCCGAATGGGACCCGCATTGTGTCCGGTTCATCAGATAACACTGTCCGACTGTGGGAGGCAGCGACGGGGAAGCCAATTGGTGAGCCTTTCCAGGGGCACACTGGTGGAGTTGGGTCAGCCTCGTTTTCGCCAGACGGGACACGTATTGTGTCTAGTTCGGTGGATGATACTGTCCGACTGTGGCAAGCAGCTATTTTGCAGCCATTGCAGGAGTACCCCAAGCAGGATTATTCAACGTCATCTTCTGATGGAAGTTACACTATGCGTGCCACGAATGACAACATCATTTCAACCAACACTTGGAACAACCGCTCCATTTGCTTTTCATTGGACCCGAACCACGCTCTGCGCAATCCGGCTGAGTTAATGGATGGCGCCTCCTATCATGATGATATCTCGACCTCCTTTTCTCTGGGCACTGATGGATGGATGGTAGGACCCAACCATCGGCTTCTTTTCTGGGTGCCTTCCACCTCTCGGCATTCGTTTTATGCTCCTCGGACTACATTGGTGATGGACAGACAACTGACTGAGGTTGATTTGAGCCGCATGGAACATGGACAATCCTGGCAGAAGTGCCGAGATGAGTGAGTTCCTAGCCATTAGCCTCACTTGCAATCACTAAAATTGATACTTCTAGGCCTTGCGATCGATGATCTTATCCTAAGAATTGATTTGTGATGTCAAATACAATACTGATGTAATACATTGTACAACATTATAACTTAGTTCACGTTCCAAGTTTAGTTTATAGATTGATTTGATAGCTGGCGATCTTAAACAATGACGCTATTCGCGTTACCCTCCGTGAATCACCAATGACGAAGGCTTGCAACTTGCAATAGTATAAAACAACGCCCCACCTTCTGCGTTCGCTACGCTGCTCGCTGTGAAGTGGACTGTACATGCTTCCTTGTTCGATATATATAGAAAAAATTATCTCTGATCAGTGTGCGGGAGCTTAGATCGAAACCTGCAGACTGATGCTCCCCGAACAGGGCTGAAAAAATGTCACAATGCGTGGATGTACAGTTCTATTGTGCACACGAGCCCAAAGCCCCTGTAATGATGTTATGATTGGTGCATCTGTTGCATACTCAAAATATACATGGCCACCTGTCCACACGATCTTGTATTTCGGAACAGATGCAATATTTACTGACAAGTCACTGGTACCAACGCTCGCGCAGCCGTTTCCGTCGTCACCATAGGGCTTCGTCACCATAATCGCAATCCCCAGCCCAGCAACCGTCAGCACAAGCTGCACTTTATTGAAATTCTCACTGAGAACGTCAAACGTGCCCGAAGGCGAGATGCGCGTGAAGAAGAGGTCCAGGCCGTAGACAAAGACCAGCGATGTGGACTCTAGAAGAGATGGAGAGGTAACGATGCGGCGGACGTTTGCGATCTGTAAATTGCGTGAATATTGTGTGCTTCGAGGACCTCAAAGGCGGGCAACAAACCTCGTAGTTGTGTGAGAGTACGAGTCGGGCATCGTCCGGCAGTACAGCATCATACTGTACAAGCATCTCCTCCTGCTCTTCGCTAGTAGGCTTGTGCTTGGGTCGTCTTGGATTGAGCAATCGCCGAGGAATCGACTGAATGCTGTTCTTGCGATTTGCAACTGCGCAATCACCATTAAAAAAGGATCGCTCGGTCACAAGTTAATCATACCTATGATGTCCTTCGTTGATACTCCAAACTTCGTCGAGGTTGGCGATATAGCAGTGATGCCGTGAGGCATGATAAAGGATTGTTCATATGCGCTGATATGCAACGTCTTGTTGGAATACGATGAAAGCTCAGAGCTGTGTCAAAATGTCAGTCTTATTCCTGAAATCCACCGGTAAAAGACCAACCTTTTTGTCTTGTCATCTGGTCCATCACCCTCGTAAAACTCAACAGAGACGACTCTATATCCTTTGCTCTGCCCAGTCCCAGAAAACTCGTCGTCAAAGTAATGGTATACCAGCCAGTTCTCAGTGAGGGTCGCTTGCGTGTCGCATACGCCACCAGCAGCAGGGACACTGGCATGGTAAATCACACTACCTTTGATCACGTCCAACACATATATCCCACACGTGCTGGACGGTAGGAAAGACGTGAGGACCAACGTCAAGTGGGGGTTGAGATACTTGTATAACGTCATACGGTTTCCGAGGACCTTTCCAATCGATGCAACGGGACCGCGTGTGTTCGGAATAATGGCCTGAATTTCCTCTTTTGGTGGCAGCGCAAGTGTCCATGTTGGATAGGCAACATAGAACTGTGACAGCTCGAGATTGAGGGCGAGTTGATGGCCCAAGATCTGGCGCTGGCCAGGAACATCCGCGCGGAGAGCGAGATGTATGGACGGGACGAATGATTCAAACTCAGCCTGAGCCGATGGAGTTTCTGGATAAAGGCGCGCCTATTGACCGTTAGACCTGCAGATTTAAGCAAAGGAACACAACACACCTGGAGGTATTCATCGAGCATGACTATGGTCCGGTTCTCGCTGGGAAGCATGAAAACATCGACTAACGGACCCATGACAGCATCGAGGCCTTGCAAGGCAGCTCTAGGAATAGACTGGTGCTCCTCTCTGACGTCGTCTCCCGTAAGTGCATTCACATGGAATAGCACGGTGTCAACAAGAGACTGAGACGCGTCAACATAAATCTTGGATGGAACGAGAATGTGGCTCACATTGTCAGCCCGACGTTGTGTGACGAGCACTATTTGAGGTCCTTCTGGATCGCTCACTGTCCGTGTGACGAAAATTTTGGTAGGGATTATTATCCCGCCAACCTTTGCTGCCCAACCAAGGCCAAGCACGCGGCTCCATAAGACTCGACCATTGCTGGAGTCAATGCCGAAGATTTTCCCATACGATGTAGCTGCCACTATGATCTGTCGGAAGCCGAAAGCGTCGCGCGTGAGCGTATCCTCATCCGAGGAAGATGCAGCCGACGTAGTCACAGTAGCATATGAGCCAGTCGCAAAGCGTCTAGCAAAGTTTGCCAAGTATTGAGGAAGGTTCTTGAAAAACCATTTAGCACGAGCGACTTCAGTATACGCGAACCTTGTACCTTGACGTCAGATAATTGACGTTGAAGCCGCTCAAAGTAACCTTCCTCATCCACAGCAGCATGGGACATGACAACCTTCTTCTCAGGAAGTTCTATGAACTCTGCGACTTGGATGGATGCCAGTGCTTCTTCCCGAACCCACTGCATTTTGTCATGTTGCCAAAGCTGTATCGAGCCTGTCGTGGTGGTCAGCAACGTGCGAGTATTTTCATGCGTTTCGCCCGTGCTTGAGCCATCGAATGCCACCTAGTGTCTAAATAAGATTTGACCCAGGAATAATTGTAGAGTGGACTCACATGCCCGATGACACCATGGTCAAGCGTCTGGAAGGGAAACGCATAACCAGAGGATGAAGCCTTGCCCTCAGACAAATGAATGGCAAGAGTTTGGTGGATGGCTTTCTAAATTTCTAGTTGCATAAGAAACCCTAGCAGATACAAAAGGGTCTTACATTGTGAACGTTCGACCAATAAACGCGCGCAACTCGGGGTTGGCCATCTCGGCTAAGACTTCCTACGAAATGAGAATCCGATTGCGCCTGCGAAGGGGCCTGGGGTAACCCTCAGTAAATCGTGGTACAGGCATGAAATATGAAACACACCGCGTCAGCGAATTCCCAGATTGGTCGAAGTGAGGATGCCTGTGCGTCAAAATGCATAACGTGCGCAACACCTCCTTCCTTGATTGCGAGGAATTGTCCGTTGGCCGAAAGGCCGAAATCACTAATCCTATCGTATTTGACGCCAGGAAGAGCCATAATTTGACCCTTCAAATCAGGCGTTAATACAGCAGCTTTAAGTGTATCACCTTCAAGCCAGTTGACGCAGGCAGTAGTTGTAGGTCCTGTCTGGGAGCTAACAGCAACGAATTTGGATCGTTCATCTTTTATGTTGGCAGGAATGTTGGCAGACGCAATGAGTTTGCCCGTGGTTACTGACAGGGTCGTTACGTGCAAAGTGTAGGATGCAAATGATTTCGCGAACCCCACGAGATACACCGTTGACGGATCAACAATGATATGAGAATACAAGATCAAGGACCTGATTAACTGGTATCAATGAAGTGAAGACCGAATAATACGAAGAAGACACACCCTTGATCGGGAGATTTCCAAGTCCACAGAATGTCCCCAGTCTCGTCCAGATGGGTGACAGAGTCTCCATTTGTCAGTGCGAAATATGCCGTTGAGTTGAGGGAGGGGTCAGTAGGGCGCAATAGCAAAATTCCGAGATTTTGAGGTTCGTGGAGTCGTCCATCAACCGGGCTGTGTAGTTGTTTCTCCAATATGAGATGGCCAGTTTCCAGGTCGTACGTGCGCAAAGTTGACCCTCCCGGTCCAGATAGAGAAGATACGCCTAGTACCATATTTAACCCATGGATGCACTTGAAATTGGCATTATGACGCACTATTATCATGGTGGGTGAAGGCCATTATCGGATCCTCCGCATCATATATACTTCTCCATACTGAAGACACGTTAGTGAAGCCAGAGTCAGAATGTCAGGACACACATGCACACCTATAGAGCCATCCGTGGCGTTCAATGCTGCCAATACATTGTTGCTCGTAGCAGTCAGAATATAATCACCGTGGAATGCAGGTGCAGTATGTGAAGAGCCTTGCAGCGGTACACCGATCAATTTCGTATTCCAATCCACCACACCCACGTCAGATTCGTGTAGAGCCCATGCTGTGACACCCAGCGAAACGAGAAAGAGCTGGCGCAGGCAGCGCATGGAAGAAATGTTTCAAATTCGCGTAGACCGATGGATTTTGGTGTCGCCAGAGGGTAATAAGTGGTGAGAGCACGTATGTAGGCCTGGGACGTATATGTGTTGTACTACAGTCTACCTTGCAGTAATTTACTCAGGCTTGCACTAGCAGGTTAGTACTTACTTTCTCACGACCCCCTCCAGTTACTCGATGAGCGCCTAAACCTCCCGCATGATCCTTCAGCTAATATATTCTACAGCACACCGAGTCAAACACGACAATAACTCAGCTCTAATATTCCCGTATTATCGACATGCCCTCTTATAACCCCGACAAATGGATAGACCAACTCATGGAATGTCGCCACCTCCCAGAACCCGATATGAAAGTCCTCTGCGACCGTGTTCGCGCTATACTCATGGAAGAGTCGAATATCCAACCCGTTTCAAGTCCAGTCACCATTTGCGGCGACATTCACGGTCAGTTCTGGGACTTACTCGAACTGCTACGAAAGGGTGGACAGGTCCCAGAGACGAGTTATATTTTTATGGCACGTATGTGTGCTTTTGATTCGAGGGTTGAACATGCTTAATGTCGATCAGGGTGACTTTGTTGATCGAGGGCATTATAGTTTGGAGACTGTGTCCTTACTGTTGGCGCTGAAAGCTCGGTATTGTCACCGATAGCCAATCGTTGTATCTGTATTGAATCTTTTTAGATACCCAGATAAAGTCACTCTCCTCCGTGGAAACCATGAAAGTAGACAAATCACACAGGTGTATGGATTTTATGGTGATGCTCGTCGGCGCAGTGCTACTTTTCTGTTTGTACTGACAATATGTTGCATAGATGAGTGCCAGCAAAAGTACGGTAGTGCTGCTGTTTGGAAGGCATGTTGTAGTGTATTCGATTTTCTCAATCTTGCTGCTGTAAGTTTCGCTTCAATATGTCCTGGAAACGCTCAAATCTTCTATAGATAATAGATGGAGAGACTTTGTGCGTGCATGGTGGCCTATCACCAGACATTCGAACTCTAGATCAAATTCGTGTCCTCTCGCGTGCCCAGGAAATCCCTCATGAAGGTGCCTTCTGTGGTGAGAACTTATTAATGTTCACTCGGCTCCTCCTGATTTACCTTTGCAGACCTCATGTGGTCTGATCCGGAAGACATCGACACTTGGGCTGTCAGTCCACGCGGAGCTGGTTGGCTATTTGGTAGAACTGTGACGCGAGAGGTTCGTCCATCTATTCATACAATCCAAATGTCGCCCTGACCTTCCTCAGTTCAATCATGTTAACTCGTTGAGTCTCATTGCTCGTGCACATCAGCTCGTGCAAGAAGGGTACAAATACATGTTTGATGACCAACTCGTTACCGTGTGGTCTGCACCAAATTACTGCTACCGATGCGGTAACATGGCGTCAATACTAACAATAAAGGAGGATGGAAGTAGAGATTTTACTGTTTATGATGCTGCCCCCGAGAACGAGAGAGATAAGGGGATGCAAACAAAAAAGATGGTGGGTAGATGCTCGCTCCCCAGAAAGCTATCGGAATACATGCTGACGATTTATCTGCAGAATACAATGCCCTACTTTGTATGACATGGTGTATTACGATTATGTATGTGTACAGCGCTATCCACTTCTTTGGTGTCGCCATTTCAGTTCTTCGTCCATGTTGCTCAGTGGGAGTATCGCCGGATGGTATACGAAATTGGTCCTTTTGATTGAGCCAAATATGTCGGTTTCTCCAAGTTTTCCGTGGGCCCGATTTCAACATCTCGATAGTCCTCCTGAGATGAGTATCAATGACCTAACGTTACCCTCTCGGCTCGCTGTTTCATCCTTTTTGTCTAGATCTAGCAAATTCTTGCATGACAAGTCTGCATCATACAGGTAGACAATTGATATTTCAACTACTGCCCTCAGCGGAATGAATAAGTTGCCTTGGGTGTGCTGGTACCATAGAAGTAGTTCAAAACGTAGCACTACAATTTGATGTCCAAAGTCGCGTGCAATACGGTTATGCGAACTGATTGCTGTCGGTCTTTCCCGGAGTGTATCCCAGTATGATTGAAATACAGGAAACGAAATTGATGGTGCGTTTGATTTCTACCGGCACTATCAAGTATGACAAATACAGACGATCTGTAAAACTCCCCAAAAAATCCCACCGCGCTTTCCAACCACAACATATGGCAACCCCCACTCAAGAACCAAAAAAAACTCTATGTAGATCTTCCCCGATGGTATCAGCACGTTCCCAGTCTCATTACCATCCAGTACAACAGCTCATACGGGCTAAACATCGGGTCAGAGCTCTAGTGTTACAGAAAAAAAAGGATGAAACACACTCGCCTCTACATGCCACACATACTTGCATGGACCTGAGTGGCTTCAGCATAAACAGCGTCCACATTGCAGGAAGCGTGAGTCAAGTTGCTGTACGCTTGCTGGGAGATAGCGTATACAGTAGTGTCAACGTCTTTGGCAGCGTCAACGGCGCAATTGGAATCGTCATCAATAACGGTGAAGTAGAGGGGATTTAGACCGCTGCAGGGTGGGGCGGGCGTGAGGCTCCAGCAGGAGCCGCATAAGGAGAGGTTCGAGGCGGGACCTGGGATACCTCCGATGTTGGGGAAGGAAGGCAGGGAGGAGAAGTTGGCGTAACGCAGTGCCAAATTTGAGCAGGTGACGGTAGAAAGGGACGTATTGGGGTTGCTGTAATTGGCGTTCGGTACGACAAAAACGGAGTCTGCGAACACTGGGATGGCGAAGGCAGAGAGAAGAGTGACAATTAGAGTAAACTTCATTGTAGAGGAGCTGTTTGATGCAGATATCTCGTGTAACCTGAGATGATGGGAGTCTCGAGATTTTCTATTCACTTTTATAGGGCAAGGCGAAGTGTTAGACATCAAAGTAAGCCCCACTCAGGAGCAGCCAGAAGGAATGGTGTCATCTGTCTTCAATATTGTAAAGTCTGGGTTGGAGCATGTCATAGATCTGTCGGACGAGCAAAGGTGAATAGGCAAATGATGATAAAAGAAGTCCTAACTTCAGTGCGCAAGTTCAAATAGAACCCAACCGGAGGCAAAATCAAATTGTCCGAAGCGACTTCGCCACCAAACGCCACATAACCAAAAGGCTCACTATGCCATAAACACGTCAGTAGAGTGCAAGTCAACAGCTGGAAGCCTGAGGGCGTCGGATTGTCACGGTGACATCGAGCATGTCGCATCGTTCGGTGAGCGTTCGGTGACGAATGTTGGGAAAAGTCAAATGTCATTTTGGCCCTCCCGAGCAGAGGCAAAAACATCATGGCTTCCTATATGGTAGAGGTTTGAAGCCCTCAGTGCGACAACAAGTTGGATCCGATTTTTGAGCACGTACGAAACGAGACCTGGGGCGCTTATCTGTACAGCCCGTGCGACGTGAACTTAGATAGCGACCTCCTGATTCAACTTAGGCTCAACACTTCGAACAAATGTTCGTCCGTTAGAGCATTCATTTCGGATCTGTGAATTAATTATTTAATAAGTCTCTGAGAAATGACAACTTTTTGATTAACATTTGCCAGATTCGGGGTAAGTGCCCGAGCAAAACTGCGGCTCCGACATCCGTGCTTTCCATATGAGAGTGTAGCCAATATACTAGTACAAAAACTGATCGATTCAATAATCTGAGGACCGTACTTTTCATCTCCCACCATTATCCTCAACAGCAAATCCAGTGCAAGTTGAGGACAATATCAAAATCGTACAAGAGAAGAGAGGACTCTAGCGCTTAGACGTTGAAAGGAGCCATCATGAGAGGGAAGTGAATGAATCTGAACGAGGTGTGCTGTGTCCAGAAGAACGAAAATGCGCTGTAGTATGCGCTGAAGGAAGCGATGATACCCAGGACACCACCTGCAATTGCCAAATGCAGGTGGCCTGCGTGGACGTCAGATAAACATAACTAGACGGATGAAAACGTACCAGTAAAAGCGTTCAAGGAAAGACAAGCGAGCGCGCAAACAATACATGCGTGCGTTACAACGTAGGGTATATTGGTTTGAAGTGCACCAAGGCTATGAATATTGTTAGAAATATGACCACACAGTATATCACCTCGGACTCACAGGAGAAGGAATGTAATCGAGCTCCAGATGGCGAGGTAGATGCCGATGGCGTTGTACAACTGCTGTCTGACGACCCCGTCAACGGTGTCTGCAGCCCTGCGGTTACATTAGGGAGGAGATGTAACAAAGCTTATTGACAACATACGCAAGGGCGATTCGAGGTAAACAGAAAGCACTGTATACGAAGTCGAAACCTCCGTAGGTAGCAAAAACCGTTGCGCTGAAAGTGTTGCTACGAAAAAATCGGCGGTAGCTCCCTCTATACAGATATTGGAAACTTACCCAAGGGACATCTCCCACACGGCCACAATCGTTTGCGCGATGCCGCCGTAGCTGGAAATGACCATGTCAAAATTAGGATCGTTTGTGTATATTGAAACTGACAAGGTGGCAATCACCACAATCAAGCTGGGTGGGTCGACGCTCCCGAAGGCGAGCGTCGGTATCGACAAGGACAAGAAGACAGTACCCAAGGATATCAAGCCCAAAATTGCCTGGGTGACAATTTAATGATGTGGACATACTACTGAGTAAAGCATGGAATACGTACGGCGGGGCTATTGAATGTCCTCTGGTAAGGCTTCATCTGTGGTTCTGGGGAGTTTACATCGACAGTCTGGACGCAGTCATCGTCCTTGGAGCTCGCTTCTTCGGCAATAGTGCTCAAAGCCATGAACTAGATGACCAGTGACGAATTGTGGGGCTATCTTTCAGAGAAGCACGTATGCACAGCTTCTTCAGTCCTTTATACTAGGACTCTTGGCAGATCTTCGTTTACATATGTGGTACGATGCCAAGACGAGCTGGTGCAATTAACAGTGTTTGACGAGCCTGGCCCAGGCTGGAGCAATTGATGACGCGGGATACGGTACATCATGACGGGACCCGAGCAGAGGGACCTCTCTTGCCAATTAAAACACTACATTCCTTCGACCTCAATGCCAAACAATGTTGCGTATTTAGCTGCCACGTAGCCATAATATGAAAATGGACAGCACCGCCACAGGAAATGATATCACTATGATTTACGGTGATTTTGTTCGCTTTGTTCGTGCGCGGGACAGAAACCGCTTTTGTTGTGAGATATGACTTGGACTACCGACTTGATCTTGGACTCGAAGTCAGGGCGATACTGGGCTAGGGTGGACTTGACCCGGCAGTGACCTGATCAGCGCGCAATCCAAAGCATGCAAATACACGAAAAAGTTCTGAGGGGACGATGATGATTAGCGTCATATGAAAAGCGCCAGAAACAAGGTAGAAACCCACTGCGGCGTGTGGGAGATTTGCTACATACCAAGTGGTATGACAATTGCGACAGGTAGGCTTATCTGAAAGTTTGCGATACGAACCTGATCGGAAGTTAGTGCTTGGGGTGGGAACGTATACCACACAAGGAAACAATACACGACATACTGCCATAAACGAAGACAAACAATGTCTTGAACTGTGTGCAGGCTTGCGAATTCGCAAGCATTCAAGACAATATGATTTCTTACCATCTTCGTAGCCATTGTGTGTCAGTCAAATACACTATGCTGAGATTGGGAGAAGCTGAGACACCTCCCCACGCTGGTTTGTTCAGCGAGGGAGATACTTGTTGGTGGATGCCGATGAGTCTTGAAGTTCTAGATCATCCGCTGGGTCGTCAACGTTCGAAGTATGATAACTATCGACTGACGCATAAACGACCCTGGCCTTGTCACCTGCACTTGCACGGCTTCTGCATGAGATCTCCTATGGCCGTTGGGACAGAAGCGCGTACGAACCTAAGCAACGACCCAGCCAGTACGGTAGAGCTCACTCAGTTCTTTGACAATAGCGTAGCCAGCGATTCATCAGAGACAGAGACCATGGTGATTAGCATGAATCACGGAGCAGGATGGTCAGGAATTCCATGCTGCTATCAGGGCAACCATGATAAAGAACTATGTAGAGTGGCCCGGGGACGCTGCGAACAAGGTCGGAGAAAACGCGAAGCATCTGGCCATCCTATTCGACTCTGAACGGATATGTAGCGCGGGGGCAGAGATCGAGACCGGAAAATCGTATTAAGCCAATTATGAAACAGAGGAATAAGGATTTGCTTCATAGCTGGGGTGTCAATAAGAAGTTGCGCATATCGTGAGAATACTTGGGCGCTTGATCTGCACGGCCCGTGCTCAGCGCTCAGTTCTTGAAGGAAGACTGTGATAGAGGACGTAAGAGCCAGTTCGGTAACCCAAGGTAAGGTGAGTTTGCCACCTTGAAACGATTATATAATGTCGGCATGGTGGTCCCGGTTTGAAGCCCGATGACGGAGCTTGAACTTCCCTTTGACATGTCTGCATGCATACCTCGGTATACGACTAAAGATCTACGAGATCGGAACGACATCTGGGCTAGTGTCGTGTCTATAGTGTTATCTGCTCAAGTCCACATTCTTTCTATGGCTCAGCAATCATCTCATGCAGACAGGGCGGTCTGGACTGACACAGAGACTGATCAGCTTGTCCAATACCTGTACGACAATCGGGAGAAGGTCGCTGACACCGGTAACTTCAAAGATGTAACATACAATGGTGCTGCAGAGGCTATTGCTGCGCACCTGCAGCAGGGTCCACAGAAGACTGGAACGATGTGCAAGACGAAATGGGGAGCAGTAAGTCATATACCAATATATCGCTTAGATATAGACTGATTAGATATTGTATAGTTAAAACAGATCTATAACGCTATTCAGAAGTATCGCCAGACGTCTGGTGTCCACTGGGATAATGTCAGAGGAGCCAATATCACGAGCGAGGGTGCAACCACGGTATGGAACGAATATATTACAAAGAAGGTATGTCCGGTTCACAGTGTCATCTACATTTTGTACTGGTAGCTTACTGTTTTATATCTAGGGAAATTCGCACATGCGCCCTTTTCGTGTATCGGGATGGAGATACTTTGAGCAAATGGATGATATCATACCAAAAAACAGTGGCGCGCGAGGGCGTACCGGGTACCAACCGCATACAGCTCCCCCTCCCTTAAGCTCAAGCTCCAGCGCTAGCATACCAGCAGCTGAAAATCATACCATGGGCGCCACCATTGCTACTTCTAGTGTCAGTGCCGCTCCTGCTGGTCCCAGCGCCACCCCTGCAGTAGTTGCCCCTACTTCTATTCCTACTTCTCGATGTCCCGCCTCTATTGACAGCAATAACACCCTTTCCACATCCTTAGTATCTCGGCCTAGCTCCAAACGCTCTCACTCTGACATGGTTCAAGAGTCGACTACCTCACTTCCTTCTACCTCGGTTTCTATGCGAGACGAAGACCCTCAGATGCCGCTGCCTCCCTCTAAGCCAGGCTCTCTCAAAAGAGCAAAGACAACATCAGGCCGTGCACAGACTCGGAGCGGTGCCACTGGGGGTAGTGGTACAGCGGATGTCAAGATGTCGAAGACCACCACTGCCGTAGCTGTGATGGGGTTCCAGAGCTCCGTTAACCGCCTAACGGATGTGATTTCTGAGCGCATGGTCTATCCCGAGGATCGGGTGATGGACCAGCGCTCAAGGGCCATGCAGATGTTGCAGGTTGATGATGCTGACTTGCCATTCACGGAGCGGCTTATGATGCAACAAGTTTTTGCTATGGACCCTGCAGCTACTGACATATATACACAAACCACTGACAAGGAGATGCGCCATGCTTTCATTATCTCAACGGCCCAGCGGTTGGGAATCCAACCTATGATACTGCCTCCTGGGTCCAATTCTTAGCGGTACAATTGTCTTACTAGTTGCATGAATAAATGAATGAATTGTATGTGCTACTACATCTCGTTGTCGCTGTCATCAAAGGAATCGTCTGACGAACCCCGCTGCTGCAAAATGCCTTGATAATCCTCCCACATGCAGCGCGCGATACGTTCACGCGCTTCCTTCATGCTTCCATCCTCTTCAAACTCCTCCTCGTCTTGAGGGATCCCTTGGTGCTCAGGGTTATCATAATCGAAGTGTTCATCGTCATCCGCGTACTCTCCTTCATCAGGTTTGTGGGCGCATATAAAGTTGTGAATCGCGCATAACGCGGCAGGTATACGTGCCTGGATGGTCATAGGATACTCAGGTGACAGTAAGAGAATGCGAAAACGGCGTTTTAACACGCCAAAGATGCGCTCGATCACATTTCGAGCAGATGCGTGTCGCAAATTGAATAACTCTTCTTTATTGACTGGTCTGCAAACATAGAATAGATATTAGGAAGCTTCAAGTAAAAAGAAATAAAACATACCTGGTATTAGCACGCCCCCACTCAGCTAGATGATACCGGACACTGCGGTAGGGCACTAAGAGCTCGTGACACAAAGGGAACCCCGCATCTGCCAGAAAATACTTGCTGGGAGGGATATACAAGCCACCTGAACGAGCCTCATCATAAAGGCGTGCATCTGTAACGGATCCCTCCCAGCCAGTGAGAGCGTAAGAGAATGTGAGGTCGAAGTCGCAGGCGAAGAGACAATTTTGCGAAAGGAATCCTTTACGATTCCGATATGCAGGACGATCAAATGATGGGGGGTGAGCATGGATGTGACTACCGTCAATCGCGCCAACAGTGTCCTTAAAATAGGGCCAGAGCTTAGGGTCATTACGGATCTTGTGTGGGGTGTGGTAGGTGTCGTCAGGAGAGCGTACATGATTGGTGTAGAATGGGGGAGATGCGAAAATGGTCAACATCTTGCGGAAATATCTACAATTAAGTGTGAGCTCATTAGTATCATATATAACAATAACAATTGACTTACTTTGAGATGGTATCATTAGACCGTTGAAAGCGCTCACCAACATGGCGGACGGTCAGTCCTGTAACACACGTGTATAGGAAGATGGCGAGTTGTTCTTCGAGGGAAACATAGCGCGAATTTGCATGACCCAAGGTGTGAAGTTCCGCTATAAGCGAGTGAAATACATCTGTGTGCATCCCAAGTTCACAGCGCATACGCTCTGGGTGGCCCAAAATGAGCTCCATGACCCACCCTTGACCTGAGAGGGCCGATGTGTGATATGGCTCGGGTATAGAGTCTTCTAGCAAGGACTCTGTAGCAGTAAGAAGGACGCTGACAACCAGTGCAATATGTTGGAGAACTCGTGCGTGATCTCGCTTGGATGCCCGACCGCCTGGCGGCTGAGCAGCCTGAGCCAGAGTCAGCTGTTGGATTAATGGGTTGATGGCATCCATCAATACAGTGAGCAATGGTCTGATAGATCATTGATAACGAGTCTAGTACTACTGATATTCAATTGAGACTCAGTCATCGGCATCTACAACGCCGACATTATATAATCGTTTCAAGGTGGCAAACTCACCTTACCTTGGGTTACCGAACTGGCTCTAAATAGCTACCTCCCTCCTGGCTCAACTCTGTGTCAACTTCGTCACCTGTGTCGAGAAAAGGTTCACTTCGTTGCACCTTTCATTCCGCATTCGTTCTGTGTGCGAAACAAGTACCTCCAAGTAAGTGATAGCATTCATGTGAGGATAATTTAAACGCCCTGAACCATTAGTTGAAGCCATCCCCAAGTCAACATCATGTCCTCACCAGCCATCGCAAAACACGAGAAATCAGCGGTGAAACCTCGCCACAAGATGCATCTTGAAAGAAACACTCAACCCGTGAATGGCGTCATAGGGCTACCCAATACACGGCAGATCATCACCTGTTCAATCGAATCTAGCTCACTTCGAGTCTGGGACTTGGAGAGCGGCATGCATGTCGGGGAGTGGAAGGACGAAGGAAATAATGAGGGAATATGTGCCATAGCGTTGTCGCCAAACGGCAAGACAGTCGCATGCGGGTGTATGGATGGTATAGTGAGATTGTGGGACATAAACGGGAGAAAGATCGTCAGAAAATTGACAAGGAACATAGCTGCTAGTGACTCGGACCCACTCATGGTGACGTCTGTTTGCTGGAGTCCAGACGGAGGGCGATTGGGGAGCGGATTCCTGGATGGGACGTTCAGAGTGTGGAATGTTCAGAGCGGAAAGACCATCCTCGGACCAATCAATGTTGAGCAGATGATAACCAGTATTCGCTACTCAACTGATGGCGAGATGATTTCCATTCAACGTCAAGGATTCGCACCACCAGAGCTGACTCGGACAGTCTGGGATGCCAACACAGGCAAACTGCTCAAAACATTCACTGGGGCCCGCGTTGGAGGCATGGCATGGACATCGGATGGAAACACGCTTATGATCGGGACGAGGAGGTTCGACACTGCCACCTGGACTGAAATCAACGACGAATGGCTTGCAGGTTCCTCAATGGACTCGGAGACTGTCTTATCTCCGAATGAACGCATCCTTGCAAGCATACCGACAGCTGACAAGAACACAATACAACTATGGAACCTTCAAAACCATCAGCCCATCGGACCACCCCTTCTCCACGAAGATGAAGACGAGGTGTCCAGCGTCATGTTTGCTGCAGATGGTAACTTCCTCGTGACTGGCTGCGGCTCTGGCCGTATATACACATGGGATGTCCTTCGTTCATCACAGAAGGCAGTCGACAAGCCATTCATAGATGTATGTTATGTGTTTCTTGACATTTTATATAACTTTGGGTATCTATATCCTAGGTTAATGCTACACAACGACGAGCACCGAAAATTGAGGGTGTTCGTCGGGTGCCACAAGGGTTTTTTGACGACGTACAACCTCGTGTTAATGTGCGTGACCTCTGTCTATAATCGATCAGTCCTATTGACCAATATATTGACAGTCGTCAACATCACACGATCACCATACTGCAGCGCCACGCGAGTCTACCCAGCCCGGTCGCTTATCCTCCCGCAACCCTTTCACCCTGGCTCGAAATTTCATCTCTGGAATGCTGCGCAGACGAGATGGATCGGCTATCCGGTTGCCACCAGTAGTTAAGGTCCCGTTAACAGCGGGCAAACCGGTACGTTTGTTCCTTTATAGATTCTTTATCACTAACAAATTTTAACAGAGGAATTATCATGCAAGAAAGAAGCCCTCTGCGAGCTCCTCTCGGCCTCCCAAACCTTCTACCACGCAGCAACAAAACGGCGGAGCGACCCAAAGTAATCTGCCGTCATCACAGCAACCACCTGCCACGTCATCCACGACGCCTCCCGCGGTTACTGGTACTGCAACGGCAGCTGGAACCTCGCATCCTGACATCACCATAAAACGAGCGGGATGGCGGGCTCGTTTTCTGCTCTGGGTTTGTTGCGTGCCTACTCAGAACACAGGTGGTTGATATTAGGGATGCAGAAATATCACATTAGTATCTCCTGCTATATCATGAAAGACAAATATGGTCAGTCGCGTATAATATCACTTCTTGTTTGCTACCACTAGCCACTGCCAGCATGGCTGTCGTTGTCACGGTAGACTTGAATGACGTGTTGTACATAGTAAGGAATAGAGTTAGCAAGTAGATCGACCTGCGACGACCCACTTTCGGCACTACAAAGAAATACTTGCATGGCTAATCGAAAATCGTTCATCTGTGCTTGTGGTGAGAAAGCATGTAATCAAGGCCCAAAGAAAGATTGCGAGTCAAAGGATCAGAGCTGGAAGTTGGTGACGTGTTTGTTGGAATCAAAATGGCCGCAAAGTAGACCGCATTGAAGATGAATGAGCCGCACCATGATGCAAGAACATATGCACAGAAGCGATGCATGAAACTTGTTATTACGTCAATCTTATTGTTGTTGAAATAGCGGATCATATCATGCGCACATACAATATATAGCGTTCTCCGAGTCTCGCGTTCAAAAAGGATGGCGATCGATTACCCACACTCGCACATGCAATTGTCACAACGACCTCCCTCAATTATTTCAGGATCTCTTACTAACTAATGGTGTTCGTACTGCATCATGCGTCATGTGAGCTTGCTTGAATGTTCTATAAAAAAACAAGACTTCGGGCGCTTGATCTGCAGTGCCGGCTGTGAATCAAACCAAAAGCAGACACGAGGATACAACGTGACAGACGCACCTGAGGACTGAAATAGCAACCTCCCTCCTGATTCAACACTGCGTCGAATGAAACGTTCACTCCACTGCAGCTCTTACCCTGAATGCGTTTAATTTAAAATTTGTTCTGAATACGACTTTTTGAGTGAGTGATGGCATTCGTTTGATGGGCCAGAGCTGAAATCGTCCCGCGCCCATAAGGTGAGGCCCCCCAAGCCAAAATCATGCCTTCAACAGCCACTGCGAAGCAAGAGGAGCCAGTGATAAAGCCTACCGGAAAGATGCAAGGACACACTAAAAGCGTTATTGGTATCCTACGACTGTCCAGTCGCCGACAGCGGATCCTCACCTGTTCGGGAGATGGTTCGATCCGAGTCTGGGACTTGGAGAGCGGTACACAGGTTGGGGATGCCTGGAAGGATGAAGGAAGTGGAGTAATGCGCACCATCTCATTGTCGCCAGATGGTAAAACGGTAGCAAGCGGGAGTCATGATGGCGCAGTGAGATTGTGGGATATTGACACAGGTAAAGTCGTCAACAAGTGGATAGGCCACACAAGAGATGTATGGTCTGTATGCTGGAGTCCAGATGGAGGGCGAGTTGCGAGCGGATCCTTGGATCACACATTGAGAGTGTGGGATGTCAAGAGCAGAGACACAATCCTCGGACCAATCAAGGTAACATCAAACACGCCCGTGTTGCCTCGCTACTCTCCTGATGGTACGATGATTGCAACGAGCGGGCTCCACCTGAAAATCTGGGATGCCAACACAGGCGAACTACTGAAAACAATACAGGGAAAAGTTACATGTATGGCATGGATCTCCGATGGAAAGACGCTTATCTCCTACGGCGACAGTGGAATTGATCAAGAAGCTCGACACTGCTACCTGGACCGAAACTGCTCGTTTTGAAAAGCACAAAAGAATCAACGATATTTCATTATCTGTAAATGGGCGCATCCTCGCAAGTGTATCGAACGAGAAAACAGCACGCCTATGGGACCTCGAAAACGATAAGCTTATCGGACCACCCCTCTACCATGAAGATATGGTGAAAGGCGTGGTATTTTCTGAAGATGGAAAGTTCCTCGCCACTGGTTGCGACGACGGCCGCATATACACATGGGACGTATCTGCTATCATCAAAGAAGCTGGTCTCGATAACCTTCTGTCAGACAATGTAAGCTTTGATGCATCTCATTCTCAATCATACTAACAACATATCTTTCAGGTGGTATGTTGTGTCAAGTCTCTTCACCGACCTTAGCACTCACTAATCTTTGTCATCGCAGAATAATGTCAACAAATCAGTGTTGAATGTATTTGATGTTTTTCTTGACCTGCTGCATGACTTTGAGTATGCGCACCCTAGGCTGATGCTACACGACGACGAGCCCCGAAAATTGAAGGCCCTCGTCGCATACCTCAAGGGTTTTTTAATGATGTATGTGACCCCATCTATATTTTAGGCTGCGGTTCCTTTGAGCGATATGTTAACAGTCCTCGCCATCACGCGGCCCCAGCACTGCAGCACCACGCCAGTCTCCCACCCCTCTCAGCTGGGCTCAAAATCTCATATCTGGTATGCTACGCAGACGAGATGGATCAAATGTCCGGTTACCACCAATAGTCGAGGTGCCGTTAACAGCGGGCAAGCCTGTGCGTTTTTCACTTCTAAGTTCTTTATCAGTGTCTCATCTCGACGCAGCGAAATTATCATGCAAGAAAGAAGCCCTCTGCAAGTTCCTCTCGACCTACCAAACCTCCTACCCACGCAGCAACAAAGCGGGGGAGCGACCCAAAGCAATCCACCATCATCACAGCAATCACCTGCCACTGCCACGGCATCCACCACGGCTCCCGCAGTTGCTAGCACCGCAGGGGCAGCCGGCACAAGACATGATATCACGATACGACAGGCTGGATGGCGGGCTCGTTTTCTGCTTTGGGTTTGCTGCGTACCAGTTCAGCAGGCAGGTGGTTAAGATTAGGGAAGCAATGTTTCTGTTCGCAACTTTTGGTGCTCCTCGGAGTCAGGCTGTCGTTGTTGTATGGTATGTCTGACTCGGACTACTCCACCAACGTGTAGTATTGTGCGAACCAATATCGATCAAGTGTCACTTCGGAGTTGGACGAAGCTGTTGTTAGTGGGTCACAAATGGAATCTGTCCAAGGTTGCCTGGAGCATGTGCTTGAGGTTCACCTGAAAGATGCGAGATGAGGTTGTGGGAGTCAGTAGGACACCGTGAGACGGGATTTCCCGAGCGGCCATCTCAATGTCCTTGCCCACCACCGCCGATGTCGTACTCGTCGACACCATCCAGCTTACGGCAAACATTGGCGCAGATTGTTGGGGACGCCCACGCGAACAACTCGTTTCCATCACCGTCCACCTCCATCTTAAGCCCTCCTTCCTTGACATATCCGGGCAATCCGACAACGTCGTAGACTCCATCCACTATGGGCATCTCACCAAAGCCGTCTCGGCGCTCTCGGCATCTTATACCGATGTTCGTGCACTCGTGCATGAGGTCACTCAAAAAGTGTTCGCTCTGGCCGCAGAGAATGTGGACGCCGTGCGCGTCGCCATCGGCCTTCCGAAACAGATTTTACTTGCGAACGACTTTGAGGTTGAGGTGATTACACCCAGAGGCGAAGACAGTTTGCAACAGGCTGCGAGGGTGTCTGTCAAAGATCTTGTCATGCCCGTACTGATTGGCGTCAATCCCCCTGAACGCCTTGCAAAGCAGAAGGTGATCACGAACATCACATTCTACGAGAAATCCGGCATGCACCAAGTGGACTACCCAGCAATCATTAAACAGATATCAGAGGTACGTACTTTCTTTCTCCTGTCGCTTACTGAAGACTGACGATACTGAATATCGCCATGACAGGAAATCGAAAATACTGCATACCTCACACTCGAGAAATTCGTCCTGCACATCGTCCGCAGCTCATGTCTTGCATCTGATGCTATCGAAGCTGTGACAACACGGTCACAGAAGCCAAGTGCATTATCTTTCGCTCACTCTTCTGGTGTTGAGATGACTCGGCACCGTGATGCATTCCGATGATTGCGATCAAACCGTGTGGGAAATGTGTGTAACCAAGCTCGGATAGCACCACGCACATACTCATACATGTCCGAATAGCCAACCCTTGGCACGACATCCGGTCTAGAGATATGTATGGCTGCATGGTGTGGTTTTACTCAGTGACGGACTATATGTCAACTACGTCGACATCAACCGGTGTACCGTAGAGAGAAAATCAATATCATTAGCTCGATGGGTAGAAATATGCTCACCGTTTCGATATGCTAGATATCTTCTCGTCCACTATGATATCATGAAGGCGGGTATCGAAACGCAATGGTTGACTGCTTCAATATTAGTAAGGTATATTATCCCGTCCTGCAAACTGCAAAGTATATCGTATGCTCTTGAATGTAAATAGTGCACAGATGGGCCATAAGTCAAAGCAGTCGAGCAGAACACGAAGGTACAAACGAGTCGAGTACACAAGAACTTTAGTGAACATTCTAGTCGACAAAAACACGACGGAGTATGAGAAAACGAGATAGCTAGAGCACAATAATATATCAGGGTCATTTTTACAACAGGATGATGAAAGAGGATCGCAGATCAACAACATACCAGACAACAACAATACGACATAGAACTACACACCGATATGAACAAAAACCATCCTCTGCTCGAGCGGTACTTTCGTCTTCACAGAGTGCGTAGCACGGTTCAGTGCCCAGGCCGCCTTCGTACAGTCAATGACACCACCATCCTCCACATATTCTTATAGAAAGCCTCCACGACGTGTTTTGCAACAGAATCGTCTACCTCCCATAGCGTTCCAACGACGCTCTTGAACCCCGAAAACTGGAGACCCGCTGCAAGGTGAATCACTTCGTCGGGCGTCTCTTCATCACAGACGGCAGTATGACAAGCAGATAAGAACGCGAACTCCGCGCGCGGAATATCTGTGTCCATGATATCAAGCAGCGTAAGATGTTCGTCTCTCATGACGAAATGCGAATTGTAAGGCTGCGTACGGTCCTGCTTGCCATGACAAGCGAGGTGCACCCATGTGTTCTGCTGCAAAGCTTCGAGTGCACCTGCTCGTGTGGCTGCGTCGCCAGAAATAGTGGTGCAGTTGGCAGTCGCGGGAACGAGCTTATGAACAAGCTCGAGCTCGCTATCGACAGCCAACAGTGCCTTTCCTTTCCCTGCACTCGGTTTACTCTGTCCGATTGTCACGAAGGACGGAGTGACGCGCTTCTTCATCATCTGTCTAGACCTGACCAGAGCCGAAAGTGTCGGCGTGTAGGAGCATATATAGAGATCTTCCAGGCATGGCTCTTTCGAGCCATCTGCGTTTGTTTTAAAGGGGTGAGCTGCGTGGAGAGGAATAGACGTGAAAGCTGCAGTCGGACACAGCCAGATTCGAGAGTGGAGTTGTAATTTCAGACCATGCTGGAGGACATTGACGATGGGTAGCATGATCGCGTCCCATACTGTCCGCAAGAGGACTATTAGATCGTTCCGCGGCACTTTTGGGCCCATTTTAGATGCGTCTCGTATTGCCCTGGCGAAGCGATCCTTGAGATTGGTCAGCTCTACGAGAGAGACACACGGCAAGGGAACATGATGGGGGTCTCCTAATGTCGGGATGATGATGGCGCTGGACGAGTATTGACTTGCAATGAGGATGATGACTGGGCCCTGGCGCGCTGCCGCTTGCAGGTCTTCGTATGAAGGTGGGAGTAGGAATCGCGAGAACGGGCGAAGATTACGTATCTCAGTCACTGCAGCTTCCCATTGCCTTGTGAGCCTCCTATACTCTGTTGCTGCCCGATCAGCAGCGACTCTGTCGGTGATGATTGCAGAACCTTGGGCGGCATTGGAAACGTGCTTGCTCAGTTCCAAATAATCGTGTGCCAGTTTCGGATTGACTGACTCAAGGTCTTCAACTGGAGTTCTGAGTCGAGAGGCAAGCGACCATTGCTGACCACGACCCTGCTCTGCGAGTTTGACTGCCTGTCGTATATCGCCACTATGTATGGCACACGAGGCTGCCTCTACAGGAAGTGACTGTGCACCACAAAAGGCGGTTGCAGCCTCACGCCGTGAGATGATTGACGATCGTGTCATTACGTGGCTATCAAAGAGCTCAAAGCACATTTGGTATGCTTCAAGGGCAGATTCATGTTGGTAGAATTCTGCTTTGCGAGCCCAGTCAATAGCTACCAGGATACGTTGAGGAAAACCTGCAGTAGGGTGTATTGACGACTGTCTGAAGTGCTCCATTGCAGATGACAAATCAGTGGGATTGCATTGTATGTGGTAACGAGACAGATAAGCCCTCTGTAGCCATGCATGACTCATGCATATACCTGGGTGCAATGGAGGCAGAGATGCCAATGATTCTTGGCAAAGAGTGATGGCCTCCTCGACATCTTCATTCTTCTGAGTTAGCATGAAACGAGAGCAGAGTGCCAAGCTCAAATTGCGATGAGTGACATGGCACTCTGGATCATTAAGCCGCTTTAACCGAAGGGATTCATGATACCGATCAATGGCCTCGTTAAGATCCTCGCTGACATCCAATTTGTCATATCTGGTTTTGAGTGCGAGAGCAAGGTTGTTAAGTGTGGTGTCACGACTTGGATGCCCAGGTGGGCGCAACGTCAGTGCCTCACAATAGAGGTTGACAGCTCGGGTGATGTCATCAATGTCGCCGCGTTTTCCGAAACGGGCGAGGAGGGCGCTCCCTAGGTTGTCCAATGGGAAATCACGATATTCATACCCAACAGGGCACAGGCGCAGCACTTCTTCGTGCAAAGAGATGGCCTCATCGAGGTCATTAGGTTTACCTTGGTGATCGAAGCGGGACTTGAGTGATAACGCCAAGTCGTTCAGGTGGCTATTACAGTCAGCATGTCCCTTAGGGCACAGCGACACGACTTCACGACGAAGTTGTATAGTCTCGTCTATATCATCAACGCTGCCACACTGTTCAAAGCGGGCCTCCATTGCCTCTGCAAGCCAGTGAAGGGCACCGCGACGGAGTTGATGGTCCAGAGGACAGAGCTCGAGGACGACTCTTCGAAGGCGGATGCCTTCATCAGATGTGTCGATTGGAAGATCGTTGCATCCGTCAATCACATAATCGACACCATTTGCACCTGCTGCGATGCTACGAAGGTAGGCGCCCTCTGGACAGAGAGGTAGTAGCTCATGATAGAGTTGGGCGGCTTCACGGATGTCAGCAGCAGTACTTTTCTTCTTGTGGCGCCAAGTCAGCGCTTCGGTGAGGTTATATAGAGATAATGGATGATCGGGATGGCACTGTGGACGCAATGCAAGGGCGTCGCGGAAGAGAGAAGTGATGGCATCAATGTCTTCAAGATGGTTGCGAATGTATCCTTGAAGGCGCGCATACGCAAGGTTGGTCAGAGCTGTCGCGTGGTCTGGATGGCTGACCGGACACCGATCCAGAACCAACTGAAAATACTGCACAGCATGGTTCAGGTGAGAGACCCTCTTGCGTGTCACGTATTTGGCAAGTCGTGCATGGCCCGCATCTGTGCCTCGAGTAATCTCGCAGTCTACGAGGGACTGCAGTCGGCATTCTGTCAGTAAAAGCTAACAGGACAGAGACCAGCGTCACTCACATCAGACAGTGCGCCGTTTTGATCGTCGCAAGCATGTACAATGGCAACCTTCAGGGTGAGGGAAGGGTGGACACCGCGCGCGGGTGGGAAGGATAGATCTATGAAATGTTAGTATATGTTCATGAATGAGGAGCAAGTCACTCACCGAATGATTCATCTCCATGATCGAGTAACTTATCCCACGACATTTTAAGTTTCCCGATGACCTCTCCACTGCCTAGCATTTGATCGACCTCATAGGATGCCCTGATCTCTACTGAGAATGTACGTGACGCTCGCGATGACCTGTAAATCGAAGATCAGTTCTCGAATCGTGCCCGAAGTTACAGACGACTTTACAAGGTGACAGTATCGCCCCACACTGCTGATTGTTCGGATGACAGAACTTTGAGGGCCGATTTCCAGCGTCTCTTCGAGTCGACATTGATGGACACGGAAATGCCAGCGGGAATGCGCTGAGAAGGGACTTGAAGATTTTTTCCGCTGACGACTGTAAATAGAGCGCAAGGATCACGAACCGGATACAAAAGTAGTCTGGAGTGACCTACTTTCAAGTCTAATATGTTGTTCTTCTAGGCTACTACGCGTGATTGTAGGGAGAAACAAAGGACGAACGACACGCAGCATTGGAAATTGAGAGGGTTCAGAATGAGTGGTAGGAGAAGGCGGAGGGTGAGTGGAATGTGGATGGATGAGTGGGAGATTAAGGGTTCAGGCCTCAGGTCATGCTGCACGTGTATTTCCATATTGCCGAGGTCCGTTCGGCACGATAGACGCTGGTATAATTGCATCAAGCGCCAGGAATCGAGATCACCAAGGGAAGAATCTGTGCTATAGAAGTAGACAACATAATGATCAGTTTTCAGTGAAAGTAGCCCGTCAATGTTGAAAGGGACATGCGAGACTCAAAGTGACTTGTGTTGATTGCTGCTCCTGGACTTGTATCATGGAGTCATATTACTCAGTTAGCACACAGGGCCAAAGTGTAGAACGAAGTGTATTTCGCAAGGTAATGGTAAATGCAAGCAATGTTCAAACCGCTTAAGATGGCACGCAAAGACAAGCCGAATGGTTCTATATGACTCGTCCGACTGAGCTGACAGTGCATGATCTTCCCTGCACTGAGGGCTAAGAATCAAAAGAATATCAAGTTCAAAAGCGAGGACGCAACCAATTGTGTGTTCATTCGGTGAAGGATGATTGACGATCAGGAAGTTACAGTTGCGGAGAGAGATATCGAACTGAGCCAATTGACCCTGCGGGAGAGGAATATCCACTATAGGTGGCACTGCATGAACTTCATCAACAGGCCAGCAGGTCCGTTGCGTATGGAAGCCTTGAAGGTGATGGGAGCATATTAACGGCATGTTGGCAGAGGACATGATCAGGCTGGTGTGCCTTGAGACTGGAAAAATGGCCGGGGTTACAAGAGCGGACCATTGCGGTAAACGTCCAAATGTCTGAAGAGTATGAGCTTTGACAAGGGAGAGGGGTTGGGAGGTAGGGGCGATGGAGGTGCAGAGTGATCGTTGAATCAATTGTAACAGAAAAAGGGTAAAGAGACATACCACACCAAATATGGGGCGTATCTATTGAAGATGCATGATGTCATGGTGATCAGAGTATTTGAGGATGATGGCAGGAAAAAACTGGACCGGGATCTTGCTGGGATCCGAAAAACAAATTCTTCGAACTTTTGACGGAATTTCCCGAGCGGCAGCTGCCATGTGACTATCTCGATGTCCTTGCCTGATGTCACACTCGAGCTCGTCGATACCATCCAGCTTACGGCAAACAGGGGCCCAGATGCTTCCGCGAATAGCACATCTCCATTACCGTCCACCTTCATCTCAAACCCTCCTTCCTTGAAATATCTGGCCAATCCAACAACGTCGTAGACTCCATTCACTATGGGCATCTCACCAAAGCCGTCTCAGCGCTCTCGGCATCTTATACCGATGTTCGTGCACTCGTGCATGAGGTCACTCGAAAAGTGTTCGCTCTGGCTGCAGAGAATGTGGACGCCGTGCGCGTCGTCATCGGCCTTCCGAAACAGATTTTACTTGCTAACGACATTGAGGTTGAGGTAATTACACCCGGAGGCAAATACAGTTTGCAACAGGCTGCAAGGGTGTCTGTCAAAGACCTTGTGATGCCCATGCTGATTGGCGTCAATACCCCCGAACGCCTTGCAAAGTAGAAGGTGATCACGAACATCACATTCTACAAGACATCTGGTATGCATCCAACGGACTACCGTGCAATCATCAAACGGATATCAGAGGCACGCACTCTCTTTCTCCCGTCGCTTGCTGAAGAGCGGCGATACTGAATATCACCATGTCAGGAACTCGACAATACGACATACCTCACGCTAGAGAAATTCGTCCTACACATTGTCCGCAGCTCATGTCTTGCATCTGATGCTATTGAAAGCGTGACGACACGGTCACAGAAGCCCAGTGCACTGTCTTTCGCTCACTCTTCTGGTGTCGAAAAGACTCGGTACCGCGATGCGTTCCGATGATTGCGATAACATCGTATAGGAAATGCGTGTCACCAAGCTCAGATAGCATTACTTACATACTCATGCGACCAACCCTTGGCACGACATCCTGTCTAGGCGTGTATAGCGTGGCTTTACCTAGTGATGGACTATATGTCAGCTATGTCGACATCAACCGTATAGAGAGACAATCAATTTCATTGGCTTGACAAGCGGAAATACGCTCGCACTCCCAGTTTCGACAGAGGTATACTACACGCCGTATGTTAGATATCGTGGGACTCGAGAATATTGCCCACAGCCGCTGGTCTTTGTCTGATTGGATCAACTTCTAGGCATTCCCGGCAGCAAGTTCCAATCCCAGGATATCGATATCTAGTTCATCTAACATTTCCGCTAGCTGTGGTAATTGTACCGTGCACCGAATCAAATTATAACAGTACTAGTGTTTCCATCGGGTCTGTGCGCGCAGTCATGCTATGTAGGCGGAGAGTATTGCGGTCGAGGGTGTCTTGGACCAATACGACCTGGGCCCTGCAGGCCTCCTCACTGATATTGATATCCCGCGCAATAAACGTTTTTACTCCGTGGCGTCGCAAACTATTTCAATGTTCACCTTCAATGTTTACCAGCGGGCTGGTCTTGAGCAGCATGGACGACACCTTCCATGTTGAGATGGTCCATTCGACTGTTTCCGTGTTCTGAACTTGGACGGTTTGGTCCAAACACCAGCGAATAAAATTCACTTACATATTGGTAAGGATCCCCAGGGCCTACCTCCACAACCGCGTCTAGCATGACTGGTACGGAATATGTATGTGCCTTCGCACCTGTTAGACCTCCTAAGCTAATATCACAACGTGCAGAGCTGTACTCACTGCTTCGAATCTATTCGTCCGGAATAATGACAGCCATTCCCACGTCCACTGGCAGCTGCGATTCCTGCACGCGCACCAACCGTAAGATACAGCAAACGCAAGATCACAGTACTCGGCCGCGCCGTCCCAGGCTAACGCTCACCAGTTACCAACTTACCATAGAATGGTTACCAATATTTCGACATAAGCCATTCTGAACACCACGGACTGGGAATCATCTGTAATCGGAGCACATCGAGACTGCATGGGTGACTCACTGGTAAAGATGTATCACATTTCAAACACCGTGAATGATACATCCAATTGAACCCCGTCATCAGGTATCCATCCTCAGTTTGGCCATTGAGCCACTCGCAGATGTATATATTCCGGCCATGCACCCTCGGATTCAATAGCACGATCTTTTCCCCGCTCCAATCAAGTCTGATATCCTCAGAAAGTTGTCGTCACAAATCGCAATTACAACTCAGTGCGTTCAAACGTGTTTACTCTGCCTATTTGTATCGATTGGCGAACCCATTGCCAGCCTTACAAGACGATGATCTTGTAACCGTTGATCGTCTTTCTTCCGGTCTTTCATGTTTGTGGCTGGATCGAAGATGGTGTGCTGGCCATGTGGTCAAACTATTTCGGATTACAATCCTAGGTTCCATTTACACCAAAACCAACAAGTACGCAAATACTCCATTCACTTTGCGGCATTGCCTCTATCCATTTCTCAATCAGCAGCGAACTGCATATTATTCCATCAGCAATCATACCGATGGGAAAGTGGAAACATGACCCACCAGTGTGTTGCTACGTGCAAATTTAACGGCGTCCTCTTTTGGGCTAATCACCATTATGATAGCATATATGAGCACCATCCAACTGATGTTATGAGGCCAAAAGGGTGAGCCATCAAGTGAAAATTTGATGCAAAGCAAACTTACAACTGGAACGCATCTATCCTCTTTATTGCAGCAGTCACTGTCATGTACACAAGACGCTTCCACTGGCGTACACGCACTGACAAATGTTATAGATGTTGTTAGCGCAACAATAACGGCGAGGAAGGAGAAGCGCATTGTTTGTTTGTGCGAGGTGGTATGAACCGCTGAGGTGCTCCAAAATTCTCTTTGGGGTGAAGTGGGTGGTAGGAAGATGGCTCGCTCTTATACTTCCCAGAATTTTGTTTGGCAGAATGGTTTAGGCAGAACTGATCCCTGCCAGTCATCTCGCGGGAAACTCAGCTAGCGACGAGTGACCAGTCCCCTGGTACTCGTCCGAAATTTTTTGTTTCCCAGAAGTTGCGTCACTTCAAGGTACGAGCAATTGCCAATTGCTCCTTCAAGCCTATGCAAGACCCCGAGGAGCCCATCTTCGTTACTAATGTCCGTTACAACAGTTATTCCTTCGCTGATGCGGCCGTTTGTCAATGTCTTGCCTCCATGGCCAACTCTGCGTCCGCTGCTCGATGCTCTAAATATGCATTCATTCACCTCTTCGACATAAGTGAACAATAATGATACCGATACGGCTCAAATAACGCTTTCTAGGGCCTCCTGACAAAGCCTTGGTTGACGGTCGTAAGGCAGATTTCAAGGCGTTTGTCAGTAATTCGTGGCGAAAAACTAAAGACAATTCCACGACCAGTACTAAGTACACGCCTGATTGGCAGTTTAGGTCGAAGCTGATGTACCTAGTAGTGAGCAGTGCATAGATAGGCCATAGTTATCCGGGATTGACGAAACTACTGGCTACTTCGATAGGTGTGCATGTTTGCACGGATGAGTTGGATTATCTTGGATTGAGCCCTGGTTCTGACTTGGCATTGATTACACTGGCGGTGGTCAGTCGAGGTTTCATGATGCAGAACTTCGGACTTGAACGTTGGAAGCTGGAAGGATGGATGGTATGGTGACAGTACTGGGAGGCGGGAGTCGGCTTGACCGGCCCGGCTCATACTACCCAAGTACTCAAGCAGAAGACGAGGCCACAGCGAGTCGAGTACGCAAGCACTTTGATGAACATTCTAGTCGACAAGAACACGAGACAGAGTATACACAAACGAGATAGCTAGAGCACAAGAATATATCAGGGTCATTTGTACAACAGGATGAAAGAGAAAAAGAGAATCGCAGATCAACAACTACTGAATACGTACCAGACAACAGTAATACGACATAGAACTACACACCGATATGAACGAAAACCATCCTCTGCTCGAGCGACACTTTCGTCTTCACAGAGTGCGTAGCACGGTTCAGTGCCCAGGCCGCCTTCGTACAGTCAATGACACCACCATCCTCCAAATCTTTGAACATATTCTTATAGAAAGCTTCGACAATGTGTTTTGCGACAGAATCATCGACCTCCCATAGAGTTCCAACGACGCTCTTGAACCCCGAAAACTGGAGACCCGCTGCAAGGTGAATCACTTCGTCGGGCGTCTCTTCATCACCGACGGCAGTATGACAAGCAGATAAGAACGCGAACTCGGCGCGCGGAATATCTCTCTCCATGATATCGAGCAGCGTAAGATGTTCATCTCTCATGACGAAATGCGAATTGTAAGGCTGCGTACGGTCTTGCTTGCCATGACAAGCGAGGTGCACCCATGTGTTCTGCTGCAAAGCTTCGAGTGCACCTGCTCGTGTAGCTGCGTCCCCAGAAATAATGGTGCAGTTGACAGTCGCGGGGACGAGCTTATGGACAAGCTCGAGCTCGCTATCGACAGCTAACAGTGCCTTTCCTTTCCCTGCACCTGGTTGACCCTGTCCGATTGTCACGAATGACGGAGTGATACGTTTCTTCATCAACTGTCTAGACCTGACCAGAGCCGAAAGTGTTGGCGTGTAAGAGCAGATGTAGAGATCTTCCAGACATGGCTCCTTAGAGCGATCTGCGTTTGTTTTAAAGGGGTGAGCTGCATGGAGAGGAATGGACGTGAAAGCTGCAGTTGGACACAACCAGATTCGAGAGTTGAATTTTAATTTTAGATCATGCTGGAGGACATTGACGATGGGTAGCATGATCGCGTCCCATACTGTCCGCAAGAGGACTACTGGATCGTTCCGCGACACTTTTGGGCCCATTTTAGATGCGTCTCGTATTGCCCTGGCGAAGCGATCCTTGAGATTGGTCAGCTCTGCGAGACAGACAGACGGCAAGGGAACATGATGGGGGTCTCCTGACGTCGGGACGATGATGGCGCTGCATGAGTATTGACTTGCAATGAGAATGATGACCGGGCCCTGGCGCGCTGCCGCTTGCAGGTCTGCGTACAAAGGTGGGAGCAGGAACCGCGAGAACGCCCGAAGATCGCGTATCTCAGCTACTGAAGCTTCCCATTGCCTCATAAGTCTCCTATACTCGGTTGCTGCCATATCAGCAACAGCTCTGTCGGTGATGGTTGCAGAACTCTGGGCGGCATTGGAAACGAGCTTGCTCAGCTCCAAATAATTGCGTGCCAGTTTCGGATTTGCTGATTCGATGTCTTCAACTGAAGTCCTGAATCGAGATGCCAGTGACCATTGCTGGCCACGGCCTTGCTCTGCGAGTTCGACTGCCTGTCGTAGATCACCACTACGTATGGCATACGAGGCTGCATCTACAGGAAGTGATTGTGCACCACGAAAAGCGGTTGCAGCCTCACGCCGTGAGATGATCGACGATCGCGTCATTACTTGGCTGTTGAAAAGCTCAAAGCACATTTGGTATGCTTCAAGGGCAGATTCATGTTGATAGATTTCTGCTTGGCAAGCCCAGTGGATAGCCTCCCTGATGCGTTCTGAAAATCCCTGAGTAGGATATTTTGAAGCGAGTCTGAAGTTCTCTATAGCGAGCGACAAATCAGCAGGGTCGTGTAGAATCCGGTAACGAGACAAATAGGCCTCCTGCAGCAGCATATAGCTGAAACACATGGCTGGGTGCAGTGAAGACAGAATCGCCAATGATTCTTGGCAAAGAGTAATGGCCTCCTCGACATCTTCGTTCTTCTGAGTTTGCGTGAAACGAGAGCAGAGCGCCGAGCTCAAATTGCGAAGAGTAACATGGCGCTCTGGATTGTCAAGCCGCTTTAACCGAAGGGATTCACGATACCGATCAATGGCCTCGTTAAGATCCTCGCTGACATCCAGTTTGTCATACCTGGTTTCGAGTGCGAGGGCAAGGTTGTTAAGTGTGGTGTCACGACGTGGATACCCAGGTGGGCACAATGTCAGTGCTTCGCGATAGAGGCTGACAGCTCGGGTGATGTCATCAATGTCGCCGCGTTCTTTGAAACGGATGATGAGGGCGCCCCCTAGGTTGCCCAATGAGCAATCACGAGATTCATGCCCAACAGGCCACAGGCGCAGCACTTCTTCGTGTAAAGAGATGGCCTCATCAAGGTCATTAGGTTTGCCTTGGTGATCGAAGCGGAACTTGAGTGAAACGGCCAAGTTGTTCAGGTGGCTAGTACGGTCAGCATGTCCCTCGGGGCACAGCGACACGGCTTCACGACGAAGTTGTATAGTCTCGTCTATATCATCAATGTCGCCACACTGTTGGAAGCGGGCCTCTATTGCATGTGCAAGCCAGTGAAGGGCAAAATGACGAAGTTGATGGTCCAGAGGGCAGAGCTCGAGGACGACTCTTCGAAGGCAGATGCCTTCATCAGATGCGTCGATTGGAAGATCGTTGCATCCGTCAATCACATAATCGACACCATTTTCCCCTGCCATGATGCTACGAAGGTAGGTGCCCTCTGGACAAAGAGGGTAATAGCTCATGATAGAGTTGGACGGCTTCACGGATGTCGGCAGCAGTACTTTTCTTGCTGTGGCGCCAAGTCAGCACTAGGGTGAGATTACACAGAGATAAGGGATGATCGGGGTGGTGCTGCGGACGCAATGCAAGGGCGTCGCGGAAGAGGGAAGTGGTGGTATCAATGTCTTGGAGATCATTTCGGATGTAACCTTTAAGGCGAGCCCACGCAAGGTTGGTGAGAGCTGCTGCGTGGTCTGGATGGCTGACAGGACACTGGTCCAGAACCAACTGAAAACGCTGCATAGCATGGATTAGGTGAGAGACCGTTTCGTGTGTCACGTATTTCGCAAGTCGTGCGTGGCCCGCATCTGTGTCTCGAGCAATTTGACAGTCTACAAAGGACTGCAGTCGGTGTTCCGTCAGCAAAGTTTACATTACGGAGTTTGGCATCACTCACATCAGACAGTGCGTCGTTTTGATTGTCACAAGCATGTACAACGGTTGCCTTCAGTATGAGGGAAGGGTGGACATCACGTACGGGTGGGAAGGTTAGATCTACGAGATGTTAGTATATGCGCATGAATGAGGAGCAAGGCACTCACCGAATGGCTCGCCTCCATGATCGAGTAGCTCATCCCATGACATTTTAAGTTTCCCGATGGCTTCTCCACTGCCGAGCATTCGATCGGCCTCATAGGACGCCCTGATTTCCACTGATAATGCAGGTGATGCATGTGATGATCTATGGGTCGATGATCAGTTCTCGCATCGCGTCAGAAAGTCTCCATGGACCTTACAGAGTCACAATATCCCCCCACGCTGCTGATTCTTCGGATGATAAGACACTGATGGTGGACTTCCAGCGTCTCGAGTCAACACTGATGGACACGTAAATGCCAGGGGGAATGCGCTCGGAAGGGACCCGAAGATTCTTTCCGTTGATGACTGTAGGTAGAGTGAGGATGATGAGACGGATACGAAGGTAATGTGGAGGGACTCACCTTTAAGTCTGATGTATCGGTTTTCTGAGCTACCAGGCATGATGGTGCAAAATGACGAGGATCGAGGATGGGCTGAGTGGTGGACGGAATTAGTGGGACGGGAAGATGGGGGTAGGGATATGGGGACTATTGATGGAGTTCAGCTGAGAGGGTGAGAAGAAGATTCAGGTCATGCTGCACGTGTGTTTCCATATTCTCGAGGGCCGTTCGGCATGATAGACGCTGGTCTGATTGCACCAAGTGCTGGGAATCAAGATCACCAACCAGGATTAGCGGAAGAATTTGTGTTATAGAAGTAGACAATCCATGATCAGTTTTCAGTGAAAATGGCCCGCCAAGGTTGAAGTGGACATGCGAGACTCAGAGTGACTTGTGTTGATCGCTGCTTCTGGACTTGTATAATGGAGTCGTAATACTCAGTTAGCACACGAGGGCAAAGTGTGTATTTCGTAGAGAATGGCAAATGCAAACTATTTTCAAGTAGCTGAAGACGATGCGTGAAGAAAAACTGAATGATTCTGCACGACTCGTGTGATTGAGCTGATAGTGCATGATCTTCCCTGCACCAAGCGATAAGAATAAAAAAAATATCAACTTCAAAAGCGAGGACGCAGCCAATTGTGTGCTTGTTCGGCGAAGTATGAAGGAAGTTGTGACGGCTGCCGGATTCACCTGGCACCGCAGAGATGCGTGTCTGAGGGCGCAGTGATCGTTGAATCAATAGGGACATACCACAAGTACTCCCAATTGAAGATGGACATCGACTCTGGATGGCGTCAGGACAAATTGAAAGGGAGACGACGTCATGGTGATCAGTGCAAGAACTGGAACGGGATCCGAGAATCAAATTTCGTCGAACTTTTGACGGAATTTCCCGAGTGGCAGGTGTGTGACTATTATGATATTCCCAACTCGTCGACACCATCCAGCTTATAGCAAACATCGGCGCAGATTGCTGGGGACGCCCGCGCGAACAAATCGTTTCCATCGCCGTTCACCTCCATCTTAAACCCTCCTTCCTTGAAATATCTGGCCAATCCGACAACGTCGTAGACTCCATCCACTATGGGCATCTCACAAAGGCTCAAAGCCATCTCGGCGCTCTCGGCATCTTATACCAATGTTTGTGCACTCGTGCATGAGGTCACTCAGAAAGCGTTCGCTCTGGCTGGAGAGAATGTGGACCCCGTGCGCGTTATCACGGCCTTCCGAAGCAGATTTTATTTGCGAACGACTTTGAGATTGAGGTCATTTCATCCAGAGGCAAAGACAGTTTACAGCAGGCTGCAAGGGTGTACGTCAAAGATCTTGCGATGCCCATGCTGATCGGTGTCAATCCCCCCGAACGCCTTGCAAAGCAGAAGGTGATCACGAACATCACATTCTACGAGAAATCTGGTATGCACCAAGTGGACTACCCTGTAACCATCAAATAGATATCAGAGGCATGTACTCTCTTTCTCCCGTCACTTACCAAAGAGCAACGATACTGAATATCGCCATGTCATGAAATCGAAAATACTGCATACCTCACGCTTGAGAAATTCGTTCTACACATCGTCCGCAGCTCATGTCTTGCATCTGATGCTATCGAGGCTGTGACAACACGATCACAGAAGCCCGGTGCATTGTCTTTCGCTCGCTCTTCTGGTGTTGAGATGTCTCGGTACTGCGAAGCGTTCCGTTGATCGCGATAAAGCCGTTCTGTGTAACCAAGCTTGGACAGTATCATCCACATACTCATGCATGTCCGACCACCACTTGGCACGACATTCGGTCTAGACATATGTCTGGATACATGGTGTGGCCTTACCTAGTGATGAACTACATGTCAACTACGTCGACATCAACAGTGTAGAGAGAAAATAAACTTCATTAGCTCGACACGCGGGAATACGCTTACAGTCCCAGTTTCGACACAGGCAAATTACACGCTGTAGGTTAGACGTTACGGGACTCAGAAATATTGCCCATAGCTGGTCTTCGTCTGATTGGGTGAACTTCTAGGCATTCCAGACAGAAAGTTTCAATTGTAGGATATTGACATCTAGCCCATCCGTCCCGGTCTAACATCTCCGCTACTAGCTCATCGTACGATGTACACAATCAAATTAGAACAGTCCTTACTGGCGTTCCCATCAGTCCTACGCGCGCAGTCATGCTAAGTAGGCAGAGAGTATTGCGGCCGAGGGTGCCTTGGACCAATATGACCTGCACCCTGCTCCTCCCGTGCAGTCAATGTTTTTACCCCACTAATGTCAGTCTCTTTCAATGTTCATCAGCAGGCTTGTCTTGACAGGAACACAGAAGAAACCTTCCGTCTTGAGATGGTCCATTCGATCGGTTCCATGTTTGAACTTGGACAGTTTAAATGGTTCAAACACCAGCGAATAAAATTCACTTACACGTTGGTAAGGATCACCAGGGCCTACTTCCACAACCGCGTCTAGCATGACTGGTACGGCATATGTATGTGCCTTCGCACCTGTTAGACCTCCTAAGCTAATCTCACAACGTGCAGAGCTTTACTCGCTGCCTAGAATCCATCCGTCCGGAATACTGTCAACCATTCCAACGTCCAGCTGCACGTGCACCAACCGCAAGATGTGCCAGAAAGCTTGACGACGGGCTCATCAGTGAATGCGTCCATCGCAGAGAAAAATCACAACTTCGCTATAAAGTTAACGGGAGGTAGGCTTGAGGATGAGTCGAGGAGATACTGGGAGATCGCCAAACCCTTCACAAGTATGAGTAATCGGCATGAAATTATGAGTGCCTCACCATATGAAATGAATATTGAATGCAGTCATATACTAAGTAACACGCGTCATTAATATTGGTCCATATTTCTGGGGACGCCTGCGCGAACAGCCCGTCTCCATCTCCGTCCACCTCCTGTCGTCTGAGCTGCACCCGACCCGCAAACCTCGGGACACTCGCAAAAAAGAGCCAAGCTGATACAGCTACCGATGCTTCACCTGACACAACCTGGTCAGTGTGATTGTAAAAGCTGTTCGTCGTGCGGACTGATACTTTGTAGGCGAGGAAAGCTAACTTGCGAGACACAAAATCAGATCCCTCAAAGTGAATACCACCCTCGTTTTGAAGGCGAAATAGAAGAAAACGGCGATCTGGAACGCACGCACCAAAATATCACATACTGGTCAGATTATACTCACGTTTTCCTCGATCCAAAATATATACAGCCCATCCCTGACGCGCACTGGAAAGTACCGAGGCTGTGTGGAATGTTGTTGGTAAGGATCTCTTCCGGCGATATTTGAATGAGGTACTTGTTGTTTCTCCCCGTCTTCTGATATTTATAATATTTCTCTAGGATACAGAGCTCATTGAATGGACGTTTCGTCTACTCGTCGCTGCCACTGAGGTATCTTATTCTCTTTGACAGGCAACGAATATATCATCAACTGATATCCCACAGATTTAAAGGCAGTCGGGAGGACATTGCAATGATCGCTGACACTTGAACTAGTAGCAATGTTCTCGCTTGGATCAACTGGGACGTATAGTCTCCCTACCTTTTCCTGCGACAGAGGCAACGTTTACCGATCTGTATTGCAACTTCTCGACTTACTTGTCAAAAAAAATGAGGATCGTGTTGACACCTTGATCGCACGAATCATGATAAAGCAACATGCGATTATAGGACGAGTATTCAGTTTTTGCTAGGCGAAACATAACTCAAGGGTTGCAGGATCAAGACCTGGCAGCATTCGATGCACGGTGTGACCTGTCATCGCTACAGGAACCTCTGATTTCCAGGTATGGCTCAACCATATAGTGTGCACCTGAACTCATTCGTGTCACGGGGTCAGCATCCACGCCCGCCTATCCCATTTCGACATCTTTTCCGTCCATATTCTGGCACAGTCGATGAGGATTTTGTGGAACAAACTGCAAGGACGAGAAGGAGTGATGGTGGGCTTACCTGGAGAGTGATCACTTGACAGCGCTTGCTAGTAAATTGTTAATGAGTACCGGAATAGCAGGATGGATGAAGGGAATGATTGAGAAATAACATCCTATTCGCAGACGTTAGTCTACGGCAACCCGGAACAAGTAGTATAGGATTATGCATAGATACTTATAGGTCAATCAAACGTAGGGTGTGTATTGAAAGAATCCTTAAATCTCAAGAACGGAGCACTCCATTCCTATCCCATGTTAGGTTAATGTCCGATTCATCCAGAGAAACAAAAGTTAAATTAGGATATTTACCCCAAGGTCCCGTTTGCGTCTTGCAAGGCGGTCTTCCGTCACGAGTCCACTGCGTGACACAACTGAATACGAAGAGAGTCGCAAACGCTGAATGGTAGAGGGAAGGGGGAGGGTCAAAAGAGCGTTCATTATCATCTAGAACACACAATTAGCCCGAAAACAGAGAAGGAACGATTCGACATGTACCTCAAGGTCCCATGCTTGCGTAGCAGCATCAGGAAAGAAGTCCCTTGCCGCACACACGTATAACGATCGCAGCATTGGGAAGCGGGCGCAGATAGCATCGAGCATGAGGGCATTGACATGGCGTCACGCTCAACTCCAGGATCTGTACAGTCCTGAGGACCTCCGGATCGCATACGCTCACGAGTTCATCGCCTCCCACAAGTGCTCCGTACAGTTCCATGGGATCCATTGAACCATCAGTGGACAAGACGCGTGTTCTCCACAAGTTAAGATGTTCGAGCGCACCAGGGCGGACAAAGTGGGGTAAAAGTTGACGAGGGCCTTGGTATTTCGAGAGGGGTTTGAGTGGATTGGAATGCGTGGACAGGGTGTGAAGTTTTCATCTTCGGGGAGGTTGGATTGGATTAGAGGGGGGCGGACGAATTTGAGTTCGGCTAGTTCTGGGATGAGATGAAGTAAAGGATGGAAAGCGCGCCACGACTTCTAAATTGCATGGTAATGTGAGGCATCGAAGTTGTTGCAGGCCTTGCGATGCGTTCCCTATAAATTTTTTTAGGAATTGTGAAGCTGCCACCGGGTTGATTACAGAGACGGAACGTATGTGCTCGGGTGAGAAGACAGATAGTCCATAACCGTTCTGACCATTCCCAAGCATATATTTGCTATCGCAGGTGATGGTCAGGTCAGCAACCTGTAATTTGGGAGGTGAAAGCGATTGGACATGTTCCACTATACGTTGCCCAAGGAAAGGTTCCCAAGGCATCGTAGCGCACATAGTTTCAATACCTGGACTGGTCTGGGTCCACGAACATGATGATAGCGATTGGAGATTGACGAAAAGCGGTAGGTGGTATCGAGTAGTATATCCAGAAGCACATTATATGCAATCTCCGTGTTGGGCACGGCACCAACAATATATCGGGGGTAAAATTTGCATTCCCGAACAGCGTGAGCGATGCGTGGGTGAGGAACAACATTGTATGCGTTGTTTTGTACGCTCTACAATTTCGAGGCGGTGAATACGCGCTGGCCGTTGGTGCTCCAGAGAGTAGGTAAGAATGTCAGCGAGTGAAATAAGCGAGGTTGCGCAAGATAACGCAATGACTGGCAAGTGAGAGCACGTCGTGCAGGGTTCGGGAAGGAAGGTGCTCAAAGAT